>NC_134366.1:111914372-112071725 GCF_035582795.1 Mycteria americana | reverse complement strand
TACAATTTAATTATGTATTATATGAAAGGCAATTTACACTTCTGCCTGATAATTTACTTGGGTGCTTGCTGGCTTTCATGTTATGAATGGTGAATAACAGCTCCTAAATCACTTTCTCCCTGCCATTCATGACTTCATATATTTCAATTATACCATCCTTAGTCATCCCTTTTCCAAATTTGAATAACCTCGCTCATAAAATCTCTCCTTGTATAGAAGCCATTCTCTACGGTTCATTATCAAAGTTACCCGTGCCTGTACCATTTTTAATTCTGATGATCATAGCTCAGTAGAACAGTGAGTTTTACTCTTCTGTAATTTTATAGTGGAACGACACACAGTAAACAATATGTGTAACACCAGGGACTTCACAACACTCTGATTGGATTTTCTGTTAACACTAGTCTTTTGTTTTTCCTCTTTTGGACAGTAGCGATTTCACAAAGGTATCTTCCCTGTAATCTCATGGCAGCTTAGTCTCTCTAATAGCCTTGACAAGGGACTTTTTCAACAGATTTTTGCAAATGTGTGCATGCTGTACCAACCGTATCAAATTTGTCTATGTGCTCAAGTGATTTCTTCATACAACAAATGAATGTGAAATATGGCTCCCCATTGTGTCACGTTTATCCACATATTTATTAATGTGACCATTTTCTAGCATTTCAAAGGATTTACTCAATGTGAAAGTGAGAGTTAGTTGTCTGTAGCCCTGTGAGTTCCCTTGGATCTCTTTTTAAAGATTGTAACCCCCTATTAGTCAGGTACCAAAGCTATTTAAAATGGTTACCTACATATCACAGTTAATTGTTAACCAATGTCATGTTTGTTTTCTTTCGGAACTCCTGGTTGAAAACTTTTTGATTCTGCTGATTTATTGCTATTCATGACTACGTGTCTATAATCTTTTCTACTGTTGTTGCAACCTGAAACTAAAGAATGAGTCCAATGCATCACTGAGCTGTACATTTACTTTAGAGCCTAACTGTTAGAGTAGTTTGACAATTCCTCCTTACTTTTTTGCTCAGTTTCTAGTGCTAGTGGATGTTCAAGCTCTGCTTAGAATTCATCTGTTCTAGAAATTAAGGTCTATTTTCATGTTATGAAAACCTTATTTTTTCTTCAAATATACGTGCAAATTTTTGCTAAGTTACTATTGATACGACTTCTACATGAGCAGGTAGAACATCTATAACAATGCACAGGATTGTTTATTCAAACTGAAGGTTGCTGTTTTCATTAATCTGTAGATGTAAGGAAATAAAACATTACCAATTACACTCAGTTTATAATTCAGGTTTGTTCTTTCTGCAAAAACTTCAAACTTACAGAAAGTATGAAGCTGAAATATTAATTTGTCATGTTACTCTGAAGTCTTGATACTTAAACAGTAGTCTTTATTTCCCATATCCATTACTTTATCTGGTTTTGCTATGAGAAGGCCTTGTGTTATTTTTGCTTAGCTACTCACCTGCACATATAATGGTGTTTAGCTGTTTACTATCTCTATATAGTCTTTCATCTAGCATATTGTAATAATGCTCTGGAAAGATGATGTTGTCTAGGTTAAATTTACCCAAAAAACACAGTCAAAATTTACTAGTGAGATTAAAAAGCTAATAAAGTTGTAAAATGTAGATCATCCATATACTTGGCAATTATGCTGTCAGTCTATGATTAGATTTCTATATAAAGAAGTTATAAGAGAAACTGTAAGAATGTTGCATAGCAAACACCACAGACATTAAAGAAAATAATAAACACTAGACAAGTATTTGCAAATTAGGAAGTAATATTACAGTACTGGTTTAAAAACTACAGCTATTAATATTGTTATAAAACAATGTGATTAATGCTTTAGTACTTTTAGTGAAAAAGATACTTTCAACAGAAATTACTTAGAAAAATTATTTTACTGCTTGACAAAGTTATAGTTTATTAATACTTCACTTTTCAGTCTGAAAAAATTTTTAGAATAAAAAAAAAAATTATTTATACTGTTAGAGGCAGATTTCATTCCTCCATAAACTGACATTTTAACAGTTACTCAAATATTTAATATATAATTTGCTCTAACGACTATTCATCAGCTGAAGTTCACCAATGTGTTTCACTACATCCTAAAATGTATCACAACAGTAACTTAATCCTTTTCTCAACTTCAGCTGTTGAATTCCACAACCTGGTATCCCTTTCATGTTTTAATTCATTGATAGATTATTTAAATTGCAAATGACCTCCTTTCACTCCAGGATTTCCCCTCTTGGCCCTGTTTAAGCTTAATTCATATCTTAATAAAAAAGAAATTTCATCATTTGCCTACTCAATTTTAGCAGTAGACTTTTCCTTTGATCTCTCTTTTATGTGCCACTTAATGCCTCTATATTTCATATAAAGTCATCTAACTGTTCATTTTATGTGAGTATCTGTCCACCTTACGTGCTAAATATTTTTTCTTGTCCATCCTCCTTCTGTCCCTTTTTTTCTAATCTCACAAGTCACCATCTCACAGGCCTTAGCATTATGCAAGAATTCTGAATTTAAGCAGGAATTGTTTGTTTCACTCACTATTAAACTTTTGATAAATCAGAGCAAAATTTTAAAATTTGAAGCTTTACCTCTTCTTTTGAGAAAAAAAATTGTTAATATTTTTTTTTCCTCTTTTTCTTCTCAGGTAGATCATAATTTTATTTAAAAACTGAAAAAAATAGAAACATTAAATTTATAAATATGACAGTTTTTTAATGAAGTCAAAACACAAAGGAAATGTGTATACATACATGCTACCTCCAGGACTGAACCTTCATAATCCACAAATCACCGAAGCCCAGAAACACAGAATATAATAACAAACTTATGTTTATACTTTGGCACAGGCACACCAGAAGGGTCAGGAATAAAGCTCAAGTCATTCTGAGTTCATAACCTTTTCTTTCTTCCAGTCTAATTCCTTTATTCCTCTATACATAGTTATTTTAGTATTTCTGAGAGTACATCTGTTCATATATAGGAACTCAGCTCTGGATTCACATTTTTGCATTTCACTCCAGACACTACATCTGTAACAAAAGCAGCAGCTATCACAAGAAATGCAAACACTGAGCTCCTGAGACGTACCCAGAGACATCTACTGTATTAGACAGTAGCGTTCATACCATTAATGGCATATACACCAGTTCAAACAGAAAAACCCTGGAGGAAGGGTAAAGTGGTCCTGCCTCTCGCCGGATGCCTGGCTTCTCTAAGAGCCTGCACGCAGGTAGATTTGGGAACTGTGGCCTGAAGTGAGCACAAGTATCGCATGAAGTTCGTGGTAAACTTGCTATTCTGTTCATGGGAGCAAGAGGGGTGAGGTGAGGAGCATCTGCCGGAGGATGAGGCACACCATGCATACCACATAGGTAAGGGGACAGGACTCGCTGGAAGATGGGGGACACCAGCCTGGAAAGGTTACGTGGAAGGAACCTGCAGGGGGATGGGGGCAGGGGGATGGGTTTCCGATTGGGAAGTTTGCAAGTACATACTTAGGCACAAACTTAGTAGGTGGCTGTGGCAGCTCTGTCACGGTCAGTGTAGTAACTGGCAGTTATAGCACAGGCTGCTCTGTAGTGTTTGCGTCCTCTGAAAGCCTGTATGCATATCCATCTTGATGTTAAGGTCTCAGCATAGCATAGTAGAGTACCACCATAATGAAAGTTAGAAGTACCACTAGAGGGCATTAAAAACACCATAAAGAACTTAGGGCTAATACCAACAGCAGCGCTTGAAAAGACCCGGATGAGAAAAGCCACCAAGAATGACAAGAAAGATGGGCAGAAAAGATACGGGACCTATACAGTATGTGTTCACAAAAATATAACTGAACTGAAGACGCTGAAGGTCTGGAGCTAACAACGCCAGACAGCTTCCACAGAGAAGACAAGAGTTAATACTAAATTTTATGTCAGCACTGACATAATTAGCTAATTTACATATTTCAGCCTGTAGGCCATCTACTTAATGACTAGTGAATGTTATAAAAAGATGACAAAAATTACTTTGCATACTGTACCTAAAGATCAAATGGTGATCTTTAACTTCATTGAGGGTAATAGAAGCAGCAGTGGGTAGCAAATGCTTTACTCTCACCGGTAGAGGTAAGGAAATTGTTGAGAGGTCTGTGCAGGTTGAGCAGAAGGGCAAAACAAAGGGTGCCTGCAAGCATCCAAAAAGCAGAGTTCTCGTTTCTATTGTAACAGTTAGACATTTTTGCTTCATATCAGCTCAGCTGTGCAGCAGAACAAAAGACACAAAAGAAGAGGCATCTTGTAGGTAACAAGGTCTGTCAAGTATTGTCACTTAAAGAAACGTATGTGAAGTTCTCCTGCAGGCTTTCACCAGCACTGGAGGATTTTCTTCACTGAATTCTCTGATTTACCTTAGGAAAGAAATCCAAAAAGACCTGGGAAATGCTGCCAATGGTGAAGTCACAACATTTCTTTTTAAAGGCTTAATGTCCCAAAGGGTCACATAAACTGAACCTCCCTACCACAGTTTGCTCTGCCTAGAGGGATCATATAAAAGATTTATTTACTGCTTAGACATATTCTTTAAGGGAGCAATGTCCCTCTAGATCATTTTATTTTGTTTCTGGTCTGAAAAGGTCTGCATACAAACACGTTATACATGGTAAAGCCAAAGAGGGCTCAGCCCTTTAGGCTAGTAGTTCAAGCAAGACCACAAATACTTCACACAGGCGTGCAGCAATACAAGAAAATGGAAGACAGCCACAAATGAGAGAAAAACCCAGGATTTCTTATAATGGGAGATGCAAACTGAATTAAAGTTGTGAACACAGACTTAAAAGCTCGAGTCAGCTGTGAAATCCCAATTTTGACATGCGTGGTATATCTCTCACTATCACTAATGAGAGAAAAAAGGTGGAAGCTTCTTCCGTGGAAAGAGGCACAAAATAGACAGGCATCCTCAAGAAGAGGTTTTTAAAAAAGTTTTTCTTGCAGATACTGAAGTATATGAAAAAATGAATATATCTGAAAACAATATGAAAAGTAGAACCACACTGGTGCATGTAGTTTTAAGTTTTAACATATCACTTCCTCAGACAACAATCATATTTATCATAACGTTTTATCAGCTAATTCTTGCAGAGAAGAGATTTAAAGCTGAGGGGAAATTTCTTATTTGATCATTTTTGCTGCTTTCTTGTAAATAAATGATATTATCTATTAGCTATGTTGTCACATGCATTTTCCTAACATTTCAGACTACAGATACTCACAGGTTTAGTACTTACTTCAGTACACAGCACAGCTGATCTTACCTGTTCCTGACCCTTTAGAAGTATGGGGTTCAAATGTAGCATCCAGCAGAGTACTGTGACAGAAGAGAGCTTTCAGCTGGTGAGCAACCTGCCTGAGAGAGAGATGCAGATCCTTTTCTTCTTCTTACATTACCCAGATTTTTGTTGTAGGTTTCAGCTCTGGCTTCTTGCTATTCAAAATGCAAAGTGTTACAGGAGGTTCAATTTTTTTCCATTTGAGGTGTATAGCACTGGCAGGGTGACCCCATTCCCTGAGCCAAATCATAGAATCATCGAATCATGGAATATCAGGTTGGAAGGGACCTCAAGGATCATCTGGTCCAACCTTTCTTGGCAAAAGCATGGTCTAGGCAGGATGGTGCAGCACCCTGTCCAGCTGAATCTTAAAAGTGTCCAATGTTGGGGAAAATGAAGTGACAATCACCTAAACAGTTTAATTTGTTAGGTTCCTTTAGGAAAATACAAATTTCTGTAACATACACCTAATTATATTAACATAAGCTGCATTTGTATCATTCAAGTGGTGCTTATTTTATAAATATAAAAATAAAATATTTTACATAAGAATAACACATAGTATAATTAATAAAGTACATTATATGTAATATGGTCATTTCTGAAGTCCCTTACAGTGAAATTATTTTTAATTTTAAGCTCTGTCGTGACAGTAGCAATATATTTAAAATTTCTGCAACTCCATTTACCTTAGGAAAAAATACTCATTTTCCTGCTGCATTAGATAATCAAGAACAGAAAGAATTTTAAATGTTTTAAGAAATTGATAGAACTATGACTTAAAATGGACATTAGCCCACAATCTAATATAAAGCTATGACACTTGTAGACATTCTCTTTTGAATCTCTTAGTACAAAATAACTTTAACACAAACATTCCTTATCTAGCTTTTTATCAGATCTACAAACCTCCAGCAATCCTTATCGTTTTCTATAAAGTCAAATTTTTTTTAGGAGTAAGGGGTCTAGCCTGGCATGAATTAGGTTTATACAAATCAAAACAGGGAGGCACATTTGGAAACTGCTGATTACCACTGAGTTGACAACTCTGCACATTTTTTCTGTCTTGGTGTGCTTTTAGATGAGCTGTCATTTATGATCAACTAATGACATCCAGTCTGTTGTAATCTCTCTTTCAACAAATGCATCATGTCATAAAATTCAGCAAATACAAGACCAGATATATCCAATTTCTAAGACAATATCAAAAAAATCCACAACTTTTAGGACACTGTAACAAATACAAATACTGTTCATTCACTGAAATACTACTGAAGACACAAAATGTATCAACCTACCTTAACAATCCCTAAAGGACTTAAGTAGTAACACCCAACTATATAATACTCTCCTAATGTACCCCCTCCCCCCATAAAAAAAAGCTTTTAAAGCATGCAGAATATTTCAAGATCCTTCAAATTGTATAATACGAAGATAACCATACTGTCATTATCTTCAGTATTGCTGTATATATTCACAAAATGAAATAAATCCAGTAACATTGAAATTCTTCTGGAGATGAGAAAAAAAAGATAGTAACCTTTTCTTAACAAAACTTCAAGATCAAGTGGCAACAGCTCTGTTTATTTACTGTGGAGTATTGTGTAGCGTACGAGCTGAGCAATTAGCTAGAATGTGGAGCGTATCCATTTTTCCCCTGTTAGTTTGTCGATTCAGTGATATTTCCCAAAAGTGAAGGTTTATACTATCAGGTACAAAGGGTGATACATTGCCACAGGACAAAAGATGTTATTGTAGTATATTTTTAATATTGTATATATGTATACACATATAATCGAAATGCAGATTTGTTCTTGTCTTAAAAGCAATCAAGCATTAAGTTCACTACTATAGTTGTGTAGCAGTCAACAACTATTAGAAATGTTGATATTTCCTTGGAGGCAGCAAGCCACAGAAAAGAATATGCCATCTTAAATGAATCTTAAATTGTTTCCTCAAGACAAACAAAAATATTTGGGGTAAAGTCAAAAGTTGTGAGTTTTTTCAACTGAGGATCCATATATTTAATGATTACTCAGTCTTAGAAAACAACACTGTCTTCCTCTAGCAGTCAGACAATATCTTTGAAGTACTATGGCTAACACTCTGCAAGACATTTGTTGTTTCAATTGCTCTTTCTCTGTCATTTTTGATATTTTCCCAGACATTAGCAACAACAGCAGTTTCAAGAAGAAAGTATAGCTGAGAAGCTATACTAGAATTATTTCAAATAATACTCTTATTATGCAGACCTAAAATTGCAAACATTTTTTTAAACAACTAAAAACTACTTCTGCATGTACAACAGTAAGTTTGATTTCAGTTAATGCTACCTTTACCATTCCAGGCAAAACTGCATTTCCATTCATCTTGCTAATTGCAGTCTTTTCTTCTAAAGCACTGCCTCCCTTCCTTGATGAACTGTTTCTATCACTGTCAGAGTCATGATCCACTGTCCAAACATTTCTAACATTACTTTAGTATTAATAATTGGTAGATTTACCCTTAGATGGTGACCATTCTGCTTGTTTTGTGTTGCTTTGTATTAGACCAATAAAACCTAGATATTGTGCCTCATGCTGCTAGTATACAGTGTTGGTGATGACAGGGTTGTGTGTCTATGGGTAAGAATCAGGGGGAAGGACAAGGCAGATATCATGGTGAGAGTCTGTTATAGACCACCCAACCAGGATGAAGAGGCAGGCGAAATATTCTATAAGCAGCTGGAGAAGTCTCACAATTGCTAGCCCTTGTTCTCGTGGGGGACTTACCAGATGGCTACTGGAAATACAACACAGCAGAGAGGAAACAGTCTAGGAGGTTCCTGGAGTGTGTGGAAGATAACCTCCTGACACAGCTGGTGAGTGAGCCAACGAGGGAAGGCGCCCCACTGGACCTGTTGTTTGTGAACAAGGAAAGACTTGTGGGTGATGTGATGGCTGGAGGCCATCTTGGGCACAGTGACCATGAAATGATAGAGTTTTTGATTCTCGGAGAAGTAAGGAGGTGGGTTAGCAGACCTGCTACCTTGGAATTCCAGAGGTCAGACTTTGGCCTGTTTAGAGGCCTGGTTGATAGAGTCCCTTGGGAAGCACTCCTGAAGGGCGAAAGAGTCCAGGAAAGCTGGACATTCTTCAATAAACAAACCTTAAAGGCACAAGAGCAGGCTGTCCCATGTGCCAAAAGATGAGCCAGCGGCGAAGAAGACCAGCCTGGCTGAACAGAGAATTTTGGCTGGAACTCAGGAAAAAAAAGAGAGTTTATGATCTTTGGAAGAAGGGGCAGGCAACTCAGGAGGACTACAAAGAAGTTGTGAGGCTATGCAGGGAGAAAATTAGAAGGGCCAAAGCCCAGCTAGAACTTAATCTGGCTACTGCCATAAAAGACAATTAAAAATATTTCTATAAATACATTAGCAACGACAGGAGGGCTAAGGAGAATCTCCATCCTTTATTGGATGCAGGGGGAAACATAGTGACAAAGGATGAGGAAAAGGTTGAGGTACTTAATGCCTTCTTTGCCTCAGCCTTTACTAGTAAGACCAGTTGTTCTCTGGGTACACAGCCCCCTGAGCTGGAAAACAGGGACAGGGAGCAGAATGAAGCCCCCATAATCTAAGGGAAAATGGTTAGCAACCTGCTACACCACTTAGACACACACAAGTCTATGGGGTTGGATGGGATCCTCCCAAGGGTCCTGAGGGAGCTGACAGAAGTGCTCACCAAGCTGCTTTCAATCCTTTATCAGCAGTCCTGGCTACCCAGGGAGGTCCCAGCTGACTGGAGGTTAGCAAATGTGACACCTGTCTACAAGAAGGGCTGGAAGGAGGATCCAGGGAACTACAGGCCTGTCAGTCTGACCTCAGTGCCAGGGAAGGTTATGGAGCAGATCATCTTGAGTGCCATCACATGGCATGTACAGGACAACCAGGCGATCAGGCCCAGTCAGCATGGGTTTATGAAAGGCAGGTCCTGCTTGACCAACCTGATCTCCTTCAATGACAAGGTGACTCGCTTAGTGGGTGAGGGAAAGGCTGTGGATGTTGTCTATCTAGACATTAGTAAAGCCTTTGATGCTGTTTCCCACAGCATTCTCCTGGAGAAACTGCCTGCTCATGGCTTGAATGGGGGTACTATTCACTGGGTAAAAATCTGGCTGGATGGCCGGGCCCAAAGAGTGGTGGTGAATGGAGTTAAATCCAGTTGGTGGCCGGTCACAAGTGGTGTTCCCCAGGCCTCAGTACTGAGGCCAGTTCTGTTTAATAACTTTATCAATGATCTGGACGAGGGGATTGAGTGCACCCTCAGTGAGTTTTGCAGACCACACCAAGTTCGGTGAGAATGTTGATCTGCTTGAGGGTAGGAAGGCTCTACAGAGGGATCTGGACAGGCTGGATTGATGGGCCGAGGTCAATTGTAGGAGATACAACAAAGCTAAGTCCCAGGTCCTGCACTTGAGTCACAGCAACCCCATGCAACACTACAGGCTAGGGGAAGAGAGGCTGGAAAGTTGCCTGGAGGAAAAGGACCTGGGAGTGTTCATTGACAGCCACCTGAATATGAGCCAGCAGTTTGCCCAGGTGGCCAAGAAGGCCAATAGCGTCCTGGCTTGTATCAGAAATAGCGTGGCCAGCAGGACTAGGGAAGTGATCATCCCCCTGTACTGGGCACTGGTGAGGCCGCACCTCAAATACTGTGTTGTTTTGGGCCCCTCACTACAGGAAAGACATTAAGTTGCTTGAGCATATCCAAAGAAGAGCGAGGAAGCTGGTGAAGGGTCTAGAGAACAAGTCTGATGAGGAGCAGCTGAGGGAACTGGGGTTATTTAGCCTGGAGAAAAGGAGGCTCAGGGGAGGCCTTATTGCTCTCTACAGCTACCTGAAAGGAGGTTGTAGAGAGGTGGGTGTTGGTCTCTTTTCCCAAGTAGCAAGTGATAGGATGAGAGGAAATGGCCTCAGGTTGATCCAGGGGAGGTTTAGATTGGATATTAGGAAAAATTTCTTTACTGAAAGGGTTATCAAGCATTGGAACAGGCTGCCCAGGGAAGTGGTGGAGTCACCATCCCTGGAGGTATTTAAAAGACAGGTAGATGTGGTGCTTAGGGACGTGATTTAGTGGTGGACTTGGCAGTGTTACCTTTATGGTTGGACTTGATGATCTTAAAGGTATATTCCAACCTAAACAATTCTGTGAATCTATGATTCTTTATAACCCCTGAAAAATACATGGAATGAATTCTCATTGGAAACCGAAACAATGACTGCATAGGATTATTCTAGTTCATTTTCAGCTATTCTTGAAATATATTTATTTTCTGTATGTACTGTTTTGCATTTCAGCAGTAGCTGATGCAGTTTCTACACTACGTTTGTAAAGAAATATAAGATGTTTTTCTTTAAAATCTTCTTTATTGTCATGGAGCACTTACCAGCAAAGGTAGCTCAGGATTCAACACTCAGAATCATTTGGGGGAATGAGAAAGTACTTTGAAGTCCAGCTGTGTCAGCCTGCCCATGTTCTTGTCTTTAGGTAGAAGAAGTTAGTATCGGAGGGAATTGAGACCTCAGATTTAATGAAAGTGTTTTCTATCATAGTTTTGTCCTAAAACTCTCATCCGTATCTTCTCCAAGCTGCAAGGAAACTTTTTTCTTTTTTCAGTATTGTCACCGGGCTCTGAGACCTTGAAAATACACCAGTACCACAGCAAAGTCTGCTAATGGTTGGACTTTTCCATACATAAGCAACCAAGTCTTAAGAGAAATTTCCAGATAAATTGGTAAGATCTGTGCCTCATCCCTGCTATAGTACTAACTGGACCCAAAGCCTGTATATAACAAGGAAGTAGTTGTTATTCAGATAGGAACTGACTTTCACATATGTTTTCTTCCTTGAGTGTCAGTTCCTTACAAAATGTACAAACACAAAAAGAGCATCTTCGATAACATCACTCAAAAGCTGACACAAATCTTATAGTATTGGTCAGAGTTTTGCTTTTCTTTTTGAATGTTGAGGTTAATTATTTTAAAATGCTAATTTTTTTTCTGGCTCAACTGCTTAGCTGTAAAGATGACATTTCATCTGAAAGCTGAATTTGTTTCTTTTTTCCCTTGTTCATTAGGCAGAGCAAGGGCTGTCGTGGTTTAACCCTAGCCAGAAGCTAAGCACCACACAGCCGCTCGCTCACTCCCCACCGCAGTGGGATGGGGGAGAGAACTGGAAAAAAGGTAAAACTCATGGGTTGAGATAAAGGCAATTTAAGAGGACAGAAAAGGAAAGGAAAATAATAATAATGATAAAAGAATCTACAAAACAAGTGATGCACAATGCAATTGCTCACCACTCCCTGACCAATGCCTAGCCATTCCTGAGTAGCTGCCCCGCCCCCCTGGCCAACATCCCCCAGTTTTTGTTCAGCATGACATCATATGGTATGGAACAGCCCTTTGGCCAGTTTGGGTCAGCTGTCCTGGCTGTGTCCCCTCCCAGCTTCTTGTGCACCACCAGGCTGCTCGCTGGCAGGGCAGTATGAGAAGCTGAAAAGTGCTTGACTTAGTGTAAGTGCTGCTCAGTAACAACTAAAACATCAGTGTGTTATCAACGTTATTCTCATCCTAAATCCAAAACACAGTATTATACCAGCTACTAGGAAGAAAATTAACTCTATCCCAGCCAAAACCAGGACAGTCACGTAAAACAGATGATGAGCAGTCACCTTGAAATGGCTAATGGTAGCTAGCTGGAAGCCTCCAATATAGCAATTTCTGGATTTATGCATAAGATCTGGAGTTTGGTAGTTTTTATTTTTAAAGATAAAAAGGAGGAACACTGGGCTTTATTATCCTCTTGCTGGTAGTCATCTATTATCTGAAAATCAAGCTCTGAATGATTCCAATAGTCTGCTTTTGCAAATTTTATGACTTTCCCTCCTCAAGCTGTCTGCTTTCCATACGAGCATGGGAGAAAGGTCATAGTGCAAATTCTTTGAATCACTATCCTTTGTGCCCCAGTGCCAGTGAGGGCTAACATGCTTAGATGAAACCTCCTTTACACAAAGTTGTGTTTCCTAACCTTTTGACTGAGGGATTATCCTAACAGAAAGGGCAACATGCTCAGGGGCCATAAGCAGGAATTCTGTCTGCTTTTCCACAGAGAGGAGAGGTGGCACAATGCTTTCTGTCATCCTCTCCCATTTTCTCCGTAAATGTAGAAAAACTGTTGCAGTAGTACATTCAAAATGTAAGCACTTGATGTCTCTGAATACAGCATAAAGATCAGATAAAATGCATGATTGGAAACAAAGGTGGTACTGAAATTGCACAGAAACCTCATCCTTTGTCAGTTTTCATTAACAAATACTTCAGCTGCAGAAAGACCATGATTTTTCAAGACATTTTCATCTGGAAGCTTGTTCCTAAGAAAGAAAGGTTCTCCAAACAGAAGAAGGAAGGAAACAGCTGGAATGCTTTTTCCTTGTCTGTTTTGTAGTCCAAAAAAACCCCCCAAAACCAAACATTTCAGCCATAGACTACACAAAAAATAGACTGTTGACAGAATTTCTTCACAGAATGGCATCTGAGCCAGAGATATACTTTTGGCTGTGGACTAGTAGATTTCATTGTTACTAGCTTGATAACTCCTACACAGAGCAAACTTAATCTTGTTAAGGTTAGTATCATTTCACAATGACTGCAACATCCCAAGCCCAAATTCAGATCAGTTACCTCCACATTATGAATGTTACTTGTGTACACTTGCACTTTTCTAAAAATGGTACTTAAAGGAAAAAAGACAACTAATTGCCCCCAGTAAATCTGCCACTCATTTTTATTATTGGAGTTCTTTGATTTCTTTTCTATAAGTTCAACTTCAGAAATCTGCGGGGTGCAGTAATTACACCAAGACATTAGAAAGTCCCTCATAGCAATACATTTCAGTCTAAAACCACACCTCCAGAATACTGATGAAGAGGAAAAATAAGAACAAGGAAACAAATATGTCAATATTACATACTGCTGCACTCCCCTTGGTGGGCTATATGATACTACTTCATGAATAAAGATGGAGTAAACTACATTTGTAGCATAATAAGAAAAGGTAATTAGTGCCATCTATTCACCACAGTTAGAATTTGACTAGAACAATTTGATTACTTTTATCACATTTTAAACTTTGAGTAAGATTTTCAGCTCTGTAATCCAGTTAGTGGTAAAGTGTGGAGAATATAAGTCAGCTTCCCAATATGATTGATGAGTATGTGTTGTGCAGGAAAGGAGCTGGAAAAAAATACAGAACTCATAATATAGACACTGTCTGCTTGCTTTAAAGCAAATCTCTTCTAAATCAGTTTGAATCCTTCAGCCAGACTAAAATATAAGCTTAGTATCTTCTCTGAACAAACAGGAAATGGAAAACTATTCATAGGAAAGAGGAGCCCTTTTTTTAGTTTGAACTTAGCACTATGATCTTTCTGATATGCATTTATTATTTATATTTTGTTAACTCCCATATCTTGCTGAGTATTGGTCTCTAGTCATGCTGTGTGTTATACAAACACAGAGGTAATTACAGTGACAGACTATTTCAAATTCAAATATAAATTTATTAACAAAAGGTTGAATGATACACCCTGAGACAATGACAAGCATAGGGATTTAAACACCAGGACCCAGATCTTCATTACAGATGATGTCGAAGCAGCCTTGGTAAAGTGAGGCACAGAGTTTGTATCAAGGGCACATAATATCAGTCTGCACTAACCAAAACCCCCAGTGTTACTCCTAGTCTAAGTGACTCTGTATAAGGTTAGAGGTTCATTTGTTGACCCTTCTCCTGAGGGCTAGAAGCTATCTCCATCCAGTTCCACAACTTGATCCCAAGTAATAACGGCAAAAACAAGCAAGCAGACAAGCCCCTCAATCTCTTTGAAGGAGGGGTCCCATTTAACTACCTGTCCACTGCACACTTGTAATCCATAGAAGTGCCAGGAAATTACTTGTCCCCATGGGTTTATTATGATCCAGGCCCTGTTAAGAGTGGAATGTTTTGAAGAAAGATTATGTCATCTTGAGCTGTGCTTATCATGCTTTCAAATGTCTCTTTTTTGTTTCCTGCAAAATTAAGGTTATTTAAGGACTTTATTATTATGATGATGATAATGTGAGAGCTTTTTATTGTCTCATTCTAAGAAAGAAGATTTTTCTATTGATGAAAATGTGGAAGCTTTTCCTCGATGATGACATAACTAGTTATATTCCATCCTGTTATGAATAATCGTACTGTTTTCTGATATGATTTTTTTAATAAACATTTATGTGGTATGTAGTTGTGCTCTGATGATACAGCCTTATGTGCCAGAATACAAATTATGTTTCTTTATAAAATATTTAAAATTCTGTGGGATTACTCTTTTTATATTTAATTTCCACCCACGGTGTTTTGCAGACTTCTTTATGACAAAATTTTTCTTCCTTTTTGTAAATGTTGTGGAATATGAGGAATTAGATTTTTCCTGTCATTTTCCCTGGTGTTCTGCAATTTTTCTTTCAAAAAGATAAACCTATAAAAAATGGTGGTAAGGGCAGGGAATTGGCTAGGGTTGCAATCTAGGAAGTGAAATGAGAGGATTTAAATAAAATCCTTATTTGGATCAAAACATTGCCTTAACAATACTCCAGACCTCCAGTTTCAGGTTTACATATCTCTGCAACCGCAGGGAACCTTATTTCCATGACAGGTGTTTTGGTCCATCCTGTCATCTATAGCACTGAGTGTTCAACGCACATTCATCCAGTAGTTGGATTCCTTTGGAACACCCAGTATATACATATTTACTTTGAAGAAATAGTTAAATAAGTACTGTATTTATTAGTGTTATTTTCCATTTAAGGATTTCAATGTAATTTTCAAAACGTAAAAAAAAAATTACTACTCCTCTGAATAGAGGACAATTATTTCCTTTTTGAAATAGAAATATTGAAGCCCTGAATAATTTAATTGACAGGCCTAAAATTCCAGAGGAAATATGAAATAATCCTGGTAATAAAATGAAAACTCAAAACTCCAGCCTTTCAACTAGATACCTTAGATACATTTATGGCTTTTCATTACATTTGAGCATTTCATAATGCTTAATGATTTTACCACATAGTTCCTTTACAAGGTTAGCATTACCATTATCCAGGATTTACAGATTAAAAAATAACTTATGTGACTTAGACAAAATATAGGCACCTGAGCTAAAAATTAGATCTTCAAAACTGTTGCACTTTTGTCTTTTACCTCTGGAGGCACCTGATGACGTTCATTCACTTTGGCCCAGATCTTGTTTTCTTTCCTCTATTAAAAAAGAATTATTTTCAACAGGAGAGGATGCAAAGACAGTTGTCTGATAGCACTTTGTGGTGTGAGGAACAGAGTAGCAGGAAAGCTATTCAGCAAAAAGAGGAATTCCCTCTTTCTGGCTTGAAACATATTTCACAACAGAAGATTCTAGGTGTGGACCCTGTGTAGGGGATAATAGCACTAGACCGCCTAAGGAGGGCATCTGCGCTCTGAAGAGACAGGTTTTAAAACAGTCCCTTTGTCTCTGTATCTCTATGCTTAGACTACCTATAGATATATTTTTCCCTCAGCCAAATATACTGGTTTTCTGCAACTCCCCAGTGAGAGTTTTGGAAAAGATTCAAGGGGACAGACAGACAAAAGTTAGGTGTACTATTGCAGGACAAAATTACGGAAGTACTTCTATAAATAAAGAGAAATATCCAAAACTGAATTATTGCCAAGGCAGGCAATTTAATCTGTTCTAAGCTGCTGGTTGTCCTTTGGGCAGACTTCAAGACTTGCAAACTGGTTGACTGAAACACAAACCAGTTCTCATTTTTTTTCTGAAAAACAGTACTTGGGGGTGAGTACAGGATGGAAACTACTACTGGCTCTATGTGTGACCTCAGACAGGTCATATTAGCCCAGAATCTTTCTTCTTTTTATTAATCAGATTTTCCCGTTTACTCAAATATTAATATGAAAAAAATGATCAGCCTTTAATGCTAAATTAATGTTTCAAATACTCCTGAACGTTAAGGCATTGCTCCGATAGTTTTAAGGTATAGTTACTGCAAAAGATGAGAAAATGTCAATTAGCATAATGTAAGTCAACAAAGCATGTGATATGGCAGGGAAAAAAATTATGAATGAGTAATAACGTAGAGGTGTCTCCAGATGGAACAAACCCCAGCAGGCAGCATTACCCCATTCCTTGTCAGAATGGGCCATAGGATTGCAGAGGGAGCCAGCACTGTAACAGATCATGGGAGAACATGTGCTGCCCATGCTAACTAGTGCAGTTGGCTGCAGCTGGATTAACTAGGTAAACCATGCAAGATTTGTGTGTGTTACAGATGACATTATATGATTTTGTGTGATAAGGGAAATGATGTTACCTCCCTCTGTATCTTCACTGGGATCAGTCTGGAAAAGCTATATTCTGTTGGGCTCTCCACATGCCTAAAATAACAGTGACAATGAGGGACTGTATGGAGTATAGTCACAAAAAATTACCTGAGAGGTGGAAACACTGCTTACAGTCAGAGACTTCAAAATTTCGATCTTCCAATCTTCTCACTCTTTTTTTTTTTTCATTTAACAACAACAAAAGTTTACAGATTATTTGCTGTCAAGTGTATAAACACCTTTGTAGGTAGAAATTAAAACATTTTTAGCAGATAAGGATGCATTACGTAGCAGAATGCAATATAGTGGGCAAGCAATATGATGCATTACTGGGCACATGCCCAGATTAGTTAGGTCTGTGGAGAAAATAAACTGGCTTGAGCAGATTCCCTCATTGCCACAGCTATGTGGCACTGGTGTATATTTACACATCTCTGAGTTCTGTGGATGTACACTAGTGCGGAGCAGCACAAACAGGTAACAGGTTGAACTGGAAATTACAATATAGAAAATACAGTGTATCTGCTGAAGACAAAAGGACTCTAGTATTACTTTTTTGGGGAATCAGCTATTTCACTAGCATACAATCGTGTCTCAGTCTTCCTTTTGATAAGCAGATGTAAGTAAAATACATTCTATAAATTCTACTTGAACAAATTACCAAGAAAAAGTGGTAGACGTTAGATTTCCTGAGCTTTTCAAATTCAGACTAGCTTCTTTCTCAAAGATAAAATTACTCAGACATACGTTGTCAGGAGTATCTACAATGCAACTGGACAGTTTATTTTAAACTGGAAGTTGAGATAGGTAGATTACTAAAATGCATCACTTAAAACTTCTGAGTCTCTGAAGTTACCTTAAGGACCATGGAGAGCTCCAGGCTGTATCACAAACTTGATAGGCAGAAAACCACCCCTTGCACCTCATCCTATTCAACACAACTGAACAATGGGCATGTATGGTTCTCACCGTTGCCTGTATTACAGGCGCGTTAACATTATTTTATGTACATGGCATTTCCTCCCACCTTGTTTGGGCTATGTATAGGAAGAAGGAAAATGCTTTTAGCTACTGGAAGTCAGATTGAAAATAAAAGGAAAATGTTACAGTAGCTCTTGAGAAATAGAATGGTCATATATTTTGTAAGAAGATATTTCAGAAATATAGAAGAAATAATGAGAAAAAGTGGGGTCACATCAATGCAGGAAAAGAAAGGCATAATTGAGGGTAAAGCTGTCTACCATAAACACAGATTAAAAGGAAAGCAGCTAATATGACAGATGAGAAAATCTTTTGCTCATTTTCTGGAAGCAGTGAGACAACTTTAAGGATATAGCTGAAAGACGGGAAGGGATATGAACTTAGAAAAATCCAGAACAAAAGCAGAAAAACAGGCATGTTCAAGTTGAGAAGTAGAATTAGAATTATTAGAATTCTTCCTCCTCTTACTAAGATTTTAATCTGTATTCAACATTGTGTAAAATCTCATCCAGAAGTGTATGTAGACATCATATTAGGGTTTTTAATCAGAAAAGGTTGGTATTATATTTCTAGTTCCTGTATCATTTTCTATCATCACTACTACCTTTTCTCTGTTAAGAAGCAGTGTTTCTGGTCATTAATCCTCAGAAATATGTGCTTACTTCCTTCAGAAATTAATATTATTAATCTTTGTCCATTGTTTCAGATCTTCATGTCCCTGTCATCACTGTGTACAGGAAATGTGTGCTATGTAGCAAAAGGTGCAGACTTTAATTAACATTCTTTCATCAGCCCCACTGGTTTTAATATGTTTAGATTATTAACAAAAACAGAGAAGTGCTGCAACTCAACCTGAGTTACACAAAAACACTTTTTCTAGGAAGCTGCACGTAAGCCACAATGCTTTAGGCTGGAACAAACAATATCATTGCAGATCAAAAAACTTGAACTTGCCTTTGGGATTTACACAGACAGTTAGTGCAGATTGAGGTCATATGTGTGACTGCATATTCATTGGCACAATAGAAAAATCCTTGCATGCCTCATGTTCTTTCTTGTTCTTTTACAGACTCACAGAATGGCTGAGTTTGGAAGGGACCTCTGGAGGTCTTCTGGTCCAACCCCCCTGCTCAAGAGAGGGGTTCATAAAAGCTTTTTGTAAAAGCATGAAGTAGAAAGACTTGTGCAAGATCTAATCAATAGAAATAGGCTATGTTTTGCAATGAAGAAACATAAATGAGAACCAGATGTATTTCATACATGGGGCACAGTCTTCCCTTAAGAACCCGTAGACCTGCAGCCAGTGTGAAACACAGATAAAAGAAGAGCAGTGGCACAGATTTTAGGGAATATGCTGTATTTGATGCAAACAGTAACAGATAAACAAATCAATTTTAACAAGATGCAAATTTAAAAGATTACCAAATGTTTCTGCCGCCCCACTGAGACCCTCAACCTGTATTTTACAAAGACACCCATATTGTAACCTCATTTCTAACAGAATAATAAGGTAGGTCAAGATTGTTGCTGAGGTGGGAGTTTCTCCCACTGCTTCTCTCCACCAAAAGCCTGAGAATCCATCTCTGTAAATGTTCCAGACACATACCTTCACCATACAGACCAAAATGAGATTACCTGGGTCCACTGATTAAAGCCGAAAGACCAGATGCTAACTTTTTACACCCCCTTCATACTAAGTTTGAGTATTCAGTGCATTGGTTTAAACACTTTGTAGCATTATACATAAATTGTCCTAAGAGAATGCTGTTAAGGATTCAAATGTTACTTATTTTGTGTATGTAAGTATGGATGATGCTACTGGCTCAATGATGCATCTCACCTTGTATCGCATTTCTGGGAGAGGCCTATGGCAGACAGCAAGAGAAGAGCAAAACTCCAGGACAAGCAAATGGTGGCATTTTTCCTCCAGTGAGCAGCAACTTGCAAGTGTTGCGTTTCCTGAGGTGTTAGGATTGTCCACATCACCGTGAGCCCTCATCTCTGTTGCAAGTCAAGCACATGAGCCTACTTTGTATTTAGCAAAATAAACTGTAAAGGGTTTAAAGTATTCCACACATTTCATTACAAGAGAAACAATGTTGATGTTGCTGTTGACACAAATTTGGATATAGGCATAAAATTAAATTGGTGTCTAATATGTCTAAAATAGAGGCAATAACACCACAGAAATTAAAATGCTTACGCTTTTTTCTATTTCATAATTGTTCTTTCTATGCAACATTAAAAAAATTAATTAAGTAGCAGTATCTCCTAGATATTTCAACATAGTTAAATCTTTTTCTTCATAATCTTAAAAAACCCAACATTTTCTCTGGGATAGCAGTGATTAATATGACTAGTCACAGATGTCTCCAGCTATATAGAAGGAGTTACAGATAAAAGATACGGAGAGAAATGAAGACTCTGCTCTAAAAGTCAAATATGCCATTACCAAAACAGTCTGCAGACATGAGAAGTATTAGTGTCTAAATGGTCCAAAAGCTATAAATAAAACAGGTCTTCACTTTTACTCATTTCCTTCATATTCATTTTTTGCATATACTTTTGTGTAATTGTGGAATAGGAGCCATAAATGATGCAACATATAATGTTTGAATAAAAAAAAGCTGTGGTCTTCCAGCTTCCATTAAAAAAAACCAAACACAACAACAGCAGCAAACCCTACAGTGCACTCAGCTATATTCATAGATGAAACTAGAATTTCATTTTTCTTTTTTTTTTTTTTCCTGTGAACAGGGAAACAGTCATGTTTAGACTATTACTCAGCATAGATAAATCAGCTCAGTGGGGCTTTCTACAACTAGGTCTTTCTTGGCAGCTATTTCATCTCATCTCTATCAGCATTGATGTTGCATATCTGGGAGAAAAAAAAAAAGATAAAATAACCTATGGTTTTCAAGATTAGTGATGATGGTACATATACATCTCTGGATTCATCAGAAATCAAATGCAAACTTGCAAGTTTTGTAGATTTCCTAAATATATTCTGTTAGTCCAATAACAATATGCATTATCTTGTTTTGTTTCATACTCTCAGAAGTCATTTAACCATGTGAATGCAAATAAAACCTACATTCATTTTGGTCTGGACATCTCTTACAAGACTGTGAAAGCTGTGAACATGTGAAACAAGATTAACAGTCCTGGTAATTAATATTTAGATTTCATGGCAGCAATTCTCAGTAATATCTCTAAAATACTTCTAACTGAATCTGCTGTAGTGCAGATTCTTTCTAGAAAAAGAAATATTCCTGGCTTTCTGGGGTTTCACATTACAATCTTGGGGGGGGGGGGGGGGGGGGCTACTTTCCTTGTTTGTTTTATTTTGTATTTATGCCAAACACTGAATTCACCCATCTCAGGTAATAAAACTTTTTTCTTTATAGTTTTTAGTTTGGGTTGGGTTGAGGTTTTTTTGGTACTGTCGCAGCAGCGTGCTTTAATGCTAAGGAAACAACTGCAGTGACATGTAAGTCTCTAGTCTGTATTGAGAATACATATACAATCAGTATCTGGGATGTTAATGTTTCCTAACTGAGGAATCAAAAAATTCCCACCATCTCACTTTGCACAGATCTCTAAAAATAGTGTGCCATATTACTGTATCAGCATAATGTTTCTGGTAACAGATGCCATATTTAAATAAATAAATAAATACACAATAACAGATACACACCAAAAGCTCCAGCAATTTAAGGCCATCTCATTTTGGTACTGATTATTTCAACTAATCATTTCCTTTCAAAAGTATTTCCCTATTTCTCCATTTTTTCATTCAAAAGTATTCAATTAAGCAAATACTGGACTCAAATAATGCCTTGTGTTGCGGATGGAGTGAGTCTTACACTTCACTTGTAAGAAAGAAGTAAAAATATACTTCATTGGTATAGAATAGGGAGTTAACAAAGTTCAATGCGACAGCGTTTTAACAAGATTCGATGGCGAGGCACACTTGATCATTTACTGCATAGAGGACAGAGTCAGACAAAACTGTCAGGGAGACCCTCCCGTTGAGTCATGAGGTTAGGAAAAGGATCCCCTTGCTTTCTAAGCTTCTTCTCAGAGAGGAGTCTAGGTGTGGCTAGGTCCAGTCCTAGTCCCAGACTTGGTCAACGGTTTACGTCTAAAGGATTATATATGTGCACAATCAATCCTTTATATCACCTAGCTAAGATTTCAAAGTTTAGCACGCTATTAGTCACTTACCAAGGATCTGTTGAAGCAAGGAATCTCTCAGCCTCAAGGAGTAACCTTGAGAGGCGTCCCTGCCCAAGGGGAGATCCTGGCAGGCAGCCTGCTGCCATGCAGGAGAGCCTAAAGGGCTCTTGGGCTGCTCACTATTTATGGGGATAAGATGATTGACCCATAGTCATATTTGCATGCCAACCACAGATTTTAGTTTCTCCAGTGGGTGCATTGCACAATAGCCCTAGGCTATTGTGTTGTTATCTGTCTCCTGAATCCACTTTGAGCTGGATGCAGCCATCATGACCAGATGCATCCATTACAACCACCACTGATGGTTATCACCTGAGCAGGGTTACAGGAGATAAAGGTCGGAGGCGGGGGAAGCACATCATCACACCTTGTCTATTTAAAATGAAGGATCTTAAAATATCGTCACAAAAATAGCAACACTACAACCTTTACCAAACGTTTGGATGAGGTGCTTAGGGACATGGTGTAGTGGTGGTCTTCATAGTGTTAGGTTTACAGTTGGACTTGATGATCTTAAAGGTCTTTTCCAACCTATACGATTCTGTGATTCTGTGATTCTATGACCTCTAAGAAAATCAAACACTACATACCATTCCTTTCATTTAGTTGAAAGTGGCCTGACAATTTCTTTGAATTAACCAATACAGAACTAATTTCTCTTAAATTTACATATTTTTTCATTTTTCAGGTATGAGCTGTGACTGTCATATATTTGTGGAAAATATAGTTCTCTGCCAGATTTACAAGGACAGATTACTGCCTTTATTTCTTTGCTTCTCAAAAAATGACTTCCTATTTACTGCCTTTCTGTTTGTAAGACAGAGAGCATCAATTATAAGAATATTATTTTATAAAATAAATACACAGGGATATATTTCTGATATGATAATAAACATATAATAAGATGAATGTGTTGGAATTGCAAATTAAAATCACAAAAATGTGACCAAAACTTTCTCATCTCTTACCATTCCCGCATCTCAGGTACCAGCTACCTCCAGTACGGACTGGAGTTGTGTAATACAACATAGACATCTTTAATTATACAAGGAAATTAAATAAAAATAAATCCTCAAAGGAAAACTCCAGTGTAATCCAAGAGATAATCTAATTACAAAGGAAAGTAAGTTATTAAAAGTGAAGTATTTTAATAATAAACAATAATTAAGAAGCAAGCAGATAAACAGAGCTCTCATCTCTTTAAGGAAGCAGAATTTTATTGATGGAAACAACAGAACATGCCTGTCTGTATGCTCGTGTAAAAGAGAAGGCTGAAAATAGGTAACTAGATACAGGAATAGAATAGTTTCAGTTAATTGGCATTTTGTTTTAATTATTATTTCTTTTCTTTCTTTTAGTTACAAAAAGTGTGAAGAATTTGCATACAAAAATATTTGCTATTCTCCCTCCACCACTTCCTAACAGAGGATTCTTACACAACTTTTTCTGCACTTACTGAAGAAACAGATGGTCATTTGAAGACAGGGGAACTGAGTTAATTTTCACACCTGCTTCATAAAAGTTCACTCCTCCTAATACTGCCATATAGCTTATAGATTTAATTCCAAAGAAAACACTGTGTCCTAGAAGAATGCTGGCTGGGAAACAGGGAAAAACCAATCCAAACCCAGTTTTCTTGTTTCTCCTGAGGTTGCACTCTTTTCCTACAGTGGGATTCTGTCAGCATATCCCATCCTTATCTTAGTCAGATTGACTTTGGGCCAGATTAATACATCTATCACTGCAAATAATTCATTTACCTTATAGTACTGCTCAAAGTTACAAGTCCAATGTTTGGTTGCATCTTTAGAACTCGTTTTCTAGAATCTATATTTGTTTAGGTTTCTATAATTAATAAGGTTATTTATTGGAAATCTCCTGTTAATGATTTGTTTTGACAATATAAAGTGAACAGTTTCCTTTCAGGTCTACTTTGTGGCTACAGCAAAGGCCCCAGACCTCTTGTTGGTTTGAATTAAGGATGTAGTAGTAGGTCCAAATGTGAATTATCTAACTTTTGAGAGTCCCCAGTCTGACGTTGCTTAAACATGGGATTTAGTATTTCCTCATCAAGTATTCGTGCACACATATAGTTAGATCAAGCACTAGAGTTCAGATCTGCCAGGAGATGATCCGAGATCATCTCCTGGAAGATCTTTCTTCCAGAAAATGATCTGAGGGCTGGAGCACTTCTACAAGGACAGGCTGAGAGAGTTGGGGTTGTTCAGCCTGGAGAAGAGAAGGCTGCGGGCAGACCTTACAGCAGCCTTCCAGTACTTAAAGGGGGCCTATAGGAAAGATGGGGACAGACTTTTTATCAAGGCCTGTTGTGACAGGACAAGGAGCAATGGTTTTAAACTAAGGGAGGGCAGATGTAGACTGGCTTTAAGAAAGAAACTTTTTACAATGAGGGTGGTGAGGCACTGGAACAGGTTGCCTAGAAAGGCAGTGGAGGCCCCATCCCTGGAAACATTCAAGGTCAGGTTGGATGGGGCTCTGAGCAACCTGATCTAGTTAAAGATGTCCCTGCTCTTGTAGGGAGGTTGGACTAGATGATTTGTAAAGGTCCCTTCCAACCCAAAGCATTCTATGATTCTATGATTCTATGAACGTAAGAGCCATCAGTATACCTTTTACTAACGTACTTGAGGGACTTTATTATGTAAATGATGTGACCCACATTATTATACTAATTCAACTGTACTAGCAGCATTTCCTGTTGCTGTTGTCAAATGGTTATTAATAGAAAAATTAAACAGCTGCACAATTTCTAGGTCTATAAAACAAGAAAGGAAACAAAAATACCTCCCAGGCTTTGCACTCTTTTAACAACATATACTAACTGCAACTCATATTTTACAGTTTTAATAAAATAATTGACACCTCTGGCTATTAGATTTTCTTCAAAATACTGATTCGCATTGGCTTTGGAAGCCTGGTAGACACACTTGTCATTAGAAGATTCAGGGACAGAGATCAAAAAAATGAGGAAGACTGTGGCTGTTTTTGCATTTTGTGAGATTCTGGATAAAATAGCATGCCTTTGTATAAGTCCTGCTCTGTCTAACGCCCTGTTCTCATCACTGATTTGCTGCAAGACTCTGGGAAGAGTGTTATACCCCACTGTGTTTTAATTTATCCATGTCTTGACATTAACCATTTTTTAATATGGCCTTTCCTTTGTACATCCTATTCTGACAGCTGATGTGGTCAGCACTAGGTTTACAGTTAGGAACTGACTGTTCCTTTGCTGTAATGGCTACAAATATGCCAGATACCACTTCCCATCTTGTATTCCCACACAGGAAATAAAGCTTTTAGGTATAGACTACAATAGGTACTGAATCAAAAATCTTTTTGTTTCCTAGATAACTCTTTCCTTCCTAACAAATGCATAATGCCCTGCTAATCTGTCTCTTGTCTGTTTCCATGAGGATGCTCTTTACTAGATTTTTACGACAGAAGTGCATAAAACCAGCAGCATCTGGGTAGCATAATGCATATTTCATATGAATTTTGAGCTGTTTGAGAAATTAATATTTATAAAGATCATTGGATGAAATGTACCACGTGAAAACTGAAATGGTAAAACATTGCTGATTTTGAACTTTCATCAAATGAATAGATGTGAGCAGAATTTAAAAAAAAAAAAAATGCTATTTGATTCACAAAACTTTGATCCCAACATTGTTTTACAGGTTAATCACATTCAAAAAGTATGCACCAGCAAGCCTCCCTCAAAGTCTAGAAGGGGGAAAAGATGAATAGTTTGAAAACCAAAGTGTGATTTCTTTGCATTTCCTGAAGTATTTCTACTTCAAGAAAGAGCATTTAAAAACAATTGAGTCAGGTAAAAAAAAAAAAAAAAAAGGCAAAAATCCCAAGAACAAGAGCAAGCATTATAAGGGAAAAAACACAGAAAGCAATGAAGAATCATTGAAGCCAAATTTGACTAAGAAAACATGAAAATGTTGGTTTCTGGTCAAATATCATAGTGTTTCCAACCCAAAATCTTCTCTGATATTCTTGTGTCTAACTGCACTGTCAGAGATCCAACTACTTCTTCAAGCTTCTCAATCTTTTTTTGTTGTAAATAACAACCAGATAAATCAAATAATTGACAAAGTACTCAATACCTGGACATCTAGTCTCTTGCCTTTCTCAAGCTAAACAGAGGAGAAAAATCTCATAAACTTGAAAATTTCCCTTTTTCTGGGGAGATAGTTTCTTGCTGGTTTTTTTGTTGTTTTTTTCCCCTTCTGTAGACCTGTATTTTTCTGAAATCCTTCTTGCAGGTATGTATCTTCTCTTCTTCAGTCTGATGAGAGTTCTTTATTACCACCATGCAAATGCCCTGAATCATGTTTTTCTTCCCCAGAAGCAATCTTGTGTCAGTCCCTACCCCAGAGTCTTAGAAAATTTGGGCATTATATCCCCTATATATACAATTATTCAGATTAGTTCTAGTGTTCTACAGAAAACTCATAATTCTCTCTTATTGCCAGAAACTTTTCCAGAAATTTCCCAGAAAGTCAGTTACATTTATAGAATATATCCATATTTGACTCAAACTGGGGTCCATAATTTGCAGCAATGAAATATTTTTCAGAAATGCTGTCTATATACAGGAAAGGATGAGAGGAAATGGCCTCAAGTTGCACCAGGGGAGGTTTAGACTGGATATTAGGAAATTTTACTTCACTGAAAGGGTTATCAAGCATTGGAACAGGCTGCCCAGGGAAGTGGTTGAGTCACCATCCCTGGAAGTGTTTAAAAGATGTTTGGATGAGGTGCTTAGGGACATGATTTAGTGGTGGTCTTGGTAGTGTTAGGTTTATGTTTGGACTCGATGATCTTAAAGGTCTTTTCCAACCTATACGATTCTGTGATTCTGTGAAATGTTGTTATCCACATTGCCATAACATAGCAAAAGGAGCTAGGCACCCTCTTCAACCCCTCCAAAATTTGTAATGACCCTCTCTACGTACACCATAGGTTTCTCCACCTGAATAGCAGAACTTCAATACTTAAGGAGTCCCAGTCTGCAGAGACTGAATAAGACTAGGGCACCAGAAGGAAACATGATCTGGGACAGGTAAGAGGATCTGATGAGAACTACACAACAATAAAAATATGCCCTCTGCTTTCCTGCTAGTATAAAGCATTCAGATTCAAAGAATTAATATATAGCAGTAAAGGTGCCAAAAAAATATAAATGGTTATGGCAATTAAAAAAAAAAAAAGGCATAATTAAATTATCTCGCAATCTAGAGATTTGTATAATGAAATTTCTAAAGTGGGAACATTTGAGTTAAGCTCATTATAACCCAAATACATCGCTTCAGACTTTCAAAGTACTGCTGTACTTAGTTCAGCTATTTCAAAATTCACCACACTGAAAAAGCATGAATAAAACCACTGAAGTCTTGTCAAATATAATTAAGGTAAATGTATAGTTGCCATGGTTTAGCCTCAGTCAGCAGCCAAGGACCACGCAGCCGCTCACTCACCTTCCCCTCCCTGGTGGGATGGGGGAGAGAATCTGAAGAGCAAAAGTAAGAAAACACGTGAGTTGAGATAAGAACAGTTTAATAATTGAAATAAAATAAATTAAAATAAAATAAAATAATAATATTAAATTGTAATGAAAAGGAAAACAACGAGAGAGAAAGAGAGAAGGGAACAACACCCAAGAAAAAAAAGTGATGCAACCGCTCACCACCTGCCAACGGACGCCCAGGCAGTTCCTGAGCAGCGATCAGTGCCCCCCAAATACTGAGCATGATGTCATATGGTATGGAATAGCCCTTTGGTCAGTTGGGGTCAGCTGTCCCGGCTGTGTCCCCTCCCAACTTCTTGTGTGCCTGGCAGAGCATGGGAAGCTGAAAAGTCCTTGACCAGTGTAAACACCGCTTAGCAACAGCCAAAACATCAGTGTGTTATCAATATTATTCTCATACTAAAAGCCAAAACACAGCACTATACCAGCTACTAGGAAGAAAATTAACTCTATCCCAGCCAAAACCAGCACACCAAGCAATACCAATAGAAGTATCTTAACTACCCAAGGATGTTCAAGATACTGAAAAGTTATTGTAATGAAGGAAGAAACATCATAGAATAAGGTAGCAAAGGTGCTGTTCTCTATTTCCTCCATAAAAAAAATTCACAGAGGAAGAAGTATAATTGCTAATTGTCTCCCCAAGGTGGTACCCGAAGTATAGTAATGGCTTCAGCACAAAACCCAAATGCCAGATTAAGATCAAAGTCACTGTTTTAATAACAAATCTCCCAGGCAAAATATCAGTAATCACTGCAAAGCACAGCAAACTGCAAAAACCAACACTGATCTTTAACATGTACAGCAAAAAAAAGAGCATGGTGGAGATCAGATAAACTAATATCGAGAACAGATGAATCAATACAGTGACCCACAACTGTTAACATATATAAATTCCTTAACACATTCTAGTTAATCTGTTATTATCTCAAACATTTTGGGCCCTACATTGGGCGCCAAAAAGGACTGTCGTAGTTTAGCCTCAGTCGGCAACCAAATACCACATAGCCGCTCGCTCACCCTCCTCCCAGTGGGATGGGGGAGAGAATGGGAAGAGCGAAAGTAAGAAAACTCGTAGGTTGAGATAAGAACAGTTTCATAATTGGAATAATAATAATAATAATAATAATAATAATAATAATAATAATGAATTCTAATTAAAAGGAAAACAACGAGAGAGAGAGAGAGAGGAACAAAACCCAAGGCGGGGGGTGGGGGGGTGGGGAAGTGATGCAGCCGCTCACCACCCACCAACTGATGCCCAGCGAGTTCTCAAGCCGCGATCACTGCCCCCTGGCCAGCTTCCCCCAGTTTATATACTGAACATGATGTCATATGGTATGGAATAGCCCTTTGGCCAGTTTGTCTGTGCCCCCTTCCAGCTTCTTGTGCTCCTGGCAGAGCATGGGAAGCTGAAAAGTCCTTGACTAGTGTAAGGACTACTTAGCAGCAACTAAAACATCAACATTATTCTCATCCTAAATCCAAAACACAGCGCTATACCAGCTACTAGGAAGAAAATTAACTCTATCCCAGCTGAAGCCAGGACAATAATCCATGTTACAAAGTGAGAGATAAGCATCCATTTCTTTCTTACTATAGTTACCATATGTTTTCAGTACCTATATATATATACACACCAGAAAAGGTCTTTAAAGGATCAAGAGTTCATCTGACCATCTGAACATATTGAGATGTTGCTTTCTAAAAATAGGTGGAGTAACTATTTATATAAAAACAAACAAAGAAACAAAACCCCACCCTACATTGTTTACATACTTGAAGCCAAGTACAAGAGCTAAACTGGCTGACCAGAAAGCAGGGTAACATGAGGGTGGTGGTGGGTTATAGACCATATGCCTGATGTAGAGTTCTTACTCTCAAGCAGCTACTTTCAGACACATGCAGTATATGACAATTTCTGTTGTCTGATCTCCAGGATATAATTAAAAAGCGAACTTTGGATGCTAAAAAATGAACAAATAGGTGTTTTCCAATCACAAAAAGTCTTAGTTGCACTTACAAGGAAATTCATATTGGATTTTTGATGTGGCACCTCCTTTAGAAAATTTCAGGCCACAAAAAAAAAAAAAAGTATGCAGTGAGGTATTTAATTACACTTACTCAGGTAATTGTCTAAATCACAAGAACAGTAGTTGATATAAACCAGATTAAAGCCATCTGTCTGGAAATTCTCTTAATCCTGACTTTCATTGTAAGAGTACTCAGAATAACCTTGCCAAATAAAACTGGCTGTCAGGTGTCATTATAGACATAATCTTACCCATTGAATTTCTTTCCTTGAGCTTTTTTGTGTGCTGTTTTCAGAAAATTAAATCTATTATTTGAAAAAAAAACCCACAACTTTTAAGCCTGTCTTAAAACAAAGGAGTTATAATTTTCAAGAGTTACAGAAGTATTTGCCATAGTATAATTCTTGAAGGAAGAAAAGGGTAGAAGCTATATCATGTGTCATTTGTTAAAGAATTTAGAATTATGCTACAAAGAATTATTTTAAATTATAATTTTTTATTACACAGGTTGCCATGAGAGATATTCATTCAGTGGCAAAGATCCAAGCCAGATATGGCACTGTAAACAAAAAGCATCTATTACATGCTAAGCAAAATAAATGAATGCCACCTATTGTCATTTCAAGGGCCGTATTGGGATCCAAAAGACAATTAAGAGACAATAATTTTACATATATAGTCTTCATACTCTTTAATGTCTTTCTGAACTACCATTTTTCAGTAAGTTATTTATCTCTAGATAAAAACTCTAACAAATACTTGATTTGTACTAATAATATAACAGAAGGAGTTTAATCAGAAAGAAACAATAAAGCCTAGAAGTCTAAATGACAATGAAGCTTACTGTGGTATCTATGGTATTGTCTGTTTCTGGTGCTTTTATTTAGCAGAAATAAGGATCACATGTTAAGTCAATGGAGAGAAAAAAAATAATTATACTGCTTAATAGCTGTATTTAGAAAAGATCAAAGTGCAGAGTTGGGGACCTCTGGGTGAAGTTATGTAAAGCCTTCTCTGCGGTGGATTTGTAGGTATAAAACATAAAAATCAAATACTATAAAATGATGTCTTCCAGTCCAACATTTGCATATTTCTTGGAAGCAACAGAGAAATTCCAGGAAGAAGGAAAGCAGCAAACTGGACCGAGTTGGGATATTTTGTGTACATTGTGATCATGAAGCTCAAGAAGTAACACTCAAAGCTATGCTAAATGTGCTCTGGAAGCTGTTCACCACCCCTAAACTCTGTGATTTGCCAACAATATTCCCAGTTAGCCTATGATGCAGCCAACAAGCAATAAAACTAAGACTATGAACTCTTAGAATGAAGTAGAAATTTTTCCCCATGGAATTGAAAGAAGAAATTATACAGAAGCAGTGCATTAAAATATTCTTATGGATCATCTCTCTTTAGTACTCCTAATAAAAGTTTTCAGCCAGTGGAAGATTTTGATCATCACAGAAAATCATAGTGACACTTAGGAAGTTATTTCCACATCATCTGGAAAACTCTTGGTCTAATCACTTTGCTTTATCTTTTACTTTGGTCACCACTCCTAATCTTCATGCTTTCAGGGACCATTATCTCACATTAAGCCTCCTATATTGAAGACTGATTTTGGCAACATTTGTGTTAGACTAATTCTTCGTCCATATTTACCACTTGTAAAAAACCTAAGTGTTTGCAAATGTAAGAGCTTGTGAGACAAGAAATGTTTCCAGGGATATCAAGAGCAGGTGAAGTTCATCACTGCACTGTGCCTATATCTGGCTTCAAGCCTTCTTTTCACAGCAGGTGGATCAGAAACTACATACTCATAGTTAAATGTCCAAATCTGAATGGTTTGCATACTGCCAAACTGACGCATTTCTTATAATGTCTCTTCTGTGTGTGGTGAGGTGAGGACTGTGCTCTGGTGCATCCATTTCCACTTAGGTACTTTCACCTTTGAATATTTTATTTTATTTTATTTTATTTTATTTTATAGCAAGCTAAGAGAGAGGCAAGGAATCTATAAGCTCATCTCCAGTTCCACTGACTGGTTGTGTTCACAACAGAAAAATATAGCTTATATATTTATAGTGTTCAGAGCAATAAAATAGGTGTATATTGTAGCTGCAGAAGTTGCACAGGAAAACTATGCTCATTTTTAAAACTAGCACATGTTCTGCCTGTAGTTGAATAGAGGAATTTGAAAATGATGTTATGGTGTGCATGTTTAACTCATCAATACACCAAGCATTTTGCCTAATTTGTTGTTGCTCCAATCCTGAGTTCTGAACACTGAAAGAAAAAAGCAAATTAGTTGGGCCATTATTATTATTACTTTTACAGTGTATGTCAGCAGGACAAACTTCCATTATTTTCCATTAAGGGATGCCTATTGCAAAATAACTACAGATGATTTGCAGTGTTTAGAGAAAAAACTACAAAACTTGAAAGCATCCCTACATGTGACACCTTCCTAAATATTTTTCAATGTTTTCACTTGGAAGATTTGGGTTAAATCTTAGGTTTACTTCAGTGTTAAGGCTTGCTTTTTTCCCAGCATTAACACATCTCATCTCAAGAACATTACTTTATTAAACACGCCATGTAACACAAATCAAGATACATTTTTATATTAAACATATTTATCCATGTAATTACCTAATACCACTACACTAGTAAATCACTGCACCAGTAAATAATAAAAAGAACATATCAGTGAATAAAAAAACAGATACTGAGGTGACTCTAGTGTAACTGAAAATTTCACAGAGATAACTACACTAGCACTAAAATTAACTTTGGAACAGATTAAAATGATAATATTATTACAATTTCAAGGAGAATTTTGCATTCCCTTCTACTTCGAAAAAAGCTAACAGCTTAACTTTATCTATTTTGGAAACAAAATAAAACATTGTGGGGGTTTTTTGTTGTTGGTTTTTGTTTGACTATTGTTTGTTTTTTCCTAAAATATGAAACTGGGAAAAATAAGAGAAGGAGAAAAGAATTTGGGAATCTTGTACATTTTTTGTATGCACAGTAAAATTCATAGAGCTAGATTCTGGCTGGGAGTGGGAGGGAAGGTGTTGGGTTTTGTTTTGATTTTTTTTTTTTACCTATTGCAGTAAAAGTAGAGTTGTTACTGGGAATCTTAAAGACTTTAACAGCTGTTGGGAATCATATCTTTTCTCAAACAAGCCAAGAAACATATTGTACATAGCTAATACTATACACAATAATTACTGTCCTAGAATCTAATCCAAAATTTATTTACTCCTCAAAAGGAGTTTAGCTTTTATTCAAATTTGTTTCAAAGTTGCCTGCAAGTTATTTCACCTTGGAAATTGCTCAACAAACCTTACAGTCAGAACTTCTATGATAACTGACATACGGGTGGATGGACGTTCAGTCTGAATTAGGTGTATATGTGCTTCACATAAAAGTGTTAAAGAGAACATTTTGCCTTCTTTTCAAGTAGACTTTCATGGACTCTATTTGCTTAAATTAGGCTCCTAAAAGGCAGCTGGGTAAAGGCCACAGCTCCACCATTTTGTCCACAGACCATTGAGAAGAGAGTGATATACAAAGACGCAAAATATCATTTGTTCCTTGCATTTCCCAGCCATGGCTCTGTCCTGGTTAACCAGTCCTGCAGAACTTGGGGACAGCAAATCGTATGTACAACAAAGGTCCCTGAGAACTAGCACCAGGAGGAAGACCATCAAAACCATGTTATGATTTGCTTAAAATGCTTCCAGTCAACAAGATAGTCTTCTAAAATTTTCACTGACCTTTCAAAGGTTCTGTCCTCAATTGTTTACTATATTTCAAACTAACATATAAAAAAAAAAACCCTCTAAGTACATTTTTTCCCTAGCATTACTTCCCTGTCTCACTGTTGACCAAATCTTGCACAAGGAACAAATAGTTAAATATATAAACTCAGAGCTCAGAGAAGTGTATTTGTTTAACTGCTTCATTCTTTATTGTGTTTATTTCAGTGGCTTCCATGAATTATTCAGTATGTTTTAGGGTAGCCTCGAGAAAGTGTTTTCTTTTAAGAGGCTTATTTCTCAGACATTCTTTTAAGTGAGTTAGATGGCAACAAAGTTTTAGAAACTATATCTATAAATATGGAATGATTTTAAAAAAAAACCTCATTCAAAAGTAAGCAATACTGTATTAATACGAAAAGACAATCAGAACTCTTGACCCAAACTCTTTCTTTTTTTAATTGTCTCAGCAGAATTCACTTCATTCAAAGATTATTTTCATGTCTAAAACCAATTTGTACTGAGAAGCTGAGGGAACTCTGATGGTGAGTACAATACAGCACAATTGCTTCAATTTATGCCAAGCATTATATTGGCCAAAGAAAATCTATAGCAGTGAACAACCCATCTAAAAATGCATTGAAATTCACCTTGGCATGCAGCTGATATTTTTATCCCTTTTGTCCAGGAAAAGAAAGATATATTAAAGAATTTCAAGTGTTGCCTAACAACAGTAGCAGTTATCTTCAAACTGTAATTGAGCGTGTTGTACAAACAAAAGTAAAAACATTTTAGTACACTTTTTAAGCATTTGCAACTTTTTCTCTCATAAATCATAACCATATCAAAATTTTATTTTGTTGCCTAACAAATATACACTCTGTCATTTAAAATATTTTGCTTATTAATATTATGTATGTGAAATCCTGTCAACCTAAAGCATTAGAAGCAAGAATTAGAAGTAACTACCTGTACTGATAAAAGTGATCATACATTTTCATTCTAGAGCTTGTTTTCTAAAAGGCAATTTTGGCATTGATTTGAGAAAGACTTAACCTCAGAGAAAGTCTTCTTCGTGCAAGACGCTAGTGAAGTTTCAGGTTATAACTAATTCCATTATGATCTAGGCTATTTAAAACCTGTGAGTTTGATTCAGGTTTGGCTTATCAAGCTTTCTTTGCTTATCTCCTACTTTATCTGAAAACCTGTAGTTAAGAGTCTCTCTGACAAATTACCAAACAGGGCTTTGACATAGTGATTAACATTCTCCGTCAAATATATAGTAGTACTGTGGAAAACACAAAGACATGAAGATGCCTTCATTCTCCCTTTGCTTTTATTTATTTATTTATTAAGAATAGTATGGGTTGAATAGGCATTACTACCTCCTAGACCTGCTTTCCACAAGCAGTCAGTACAGATTCATTTTCTTAAGTCAAAGGACAGGAAAAATCATATTCACTGGAAACCAAATGGCTAGGCATTCACTGTTGGCCCAGATCCAGGGGCTGAAGAGCCTCCAGTCCACCGTTGGCTAAACTCAGAAAAAGCATAGGCTTGGTGCAACATTAAAGGCAGGGAAGGGAAAGCAAAGGGAAACTTTTGCAAGCACAAAGTAAATCCTTTGGCAAAGACATGGACAAAATCTTGAACTTGTGACTTGATTCTTACAAATGCAAAGGTCTGTGCATGAAATTGATCCATGTTTATGAACTGTTTTGAGGGACCTGTTTTATTCAGATTTTTATTTGCTTGTTCGGTTAAGATGGTGAATAGGAAGTTCTTTACAACTGATGCTTATCTCAGTTCTTTACTTTTGGTAGTATGTCATAAATCCTTCCAAAGTAGCCTGTTTCTAGATATTGTGGCATAGCTAGTCTCACCTCAATTGGAATATGAAATGTTCTGCATGAATATGTAAAAGTGTAACATATCAATACACCAACAACAGAAAAAAATTATCCCTGTTTCAAATTTTGATTAAACACATAGTTCTTCATAAACCTTATGTAAATAACTTAACAGATTATTATCAAATCCTTAGTCTTAATATTTAAATAGCTGAACACAGGAATTTGTATCTTGTGGGTTAGTAATAGTTACCAGGTAAATATGATAAATATTAACATAATCAATACTGTTTATTATGTTTACTTATACCTAAGCCTAAGCTTACTGGCACTTGTACCTAAGCCTAACTTCAATAGACATCTCTGCCTTAAAACTACTGTAATCTGAATTTTTATTACAATGCAAACCCCAGACAAATAATTTAACTGCACTGAAATTTCAGCAATAAAACATCCTCTTCTGCTTTAAGATTTTTAGAGCCAAATACAATAGGCTAGAGTCCATGGTAATCAGCTAAGTTTTTCTGCTGTCACTATAGTGCATGAAGTCTTTACACATTAAGGTCACAGTTCTTAAATAAGATTTGCAAGTTGCAAATGTTTAGTTATGAATTCATGAGCTGGAAATGTGCAGTCATAAAATTTACCAGTCCCACAGCTCAACATTTACAATGTGTGAATCTGAGAAGATTTATGAAGTTGTATGGTAGTCTTGAGTAGACGATGTCAACTGCCAACTTCACGTTATACTGGACTTTTTATTTTAAAGCCACAGCTGTTGTGTTGAGTTACTTCAAGAAGGTGTATAATTTGGGGAAGGACATCAGGACAGAAGGACACAAGAGGGTTTTCACAGAATTTAGGAGGCAAATGTAAGCTCAGGTGTATCTTTTTATTATCTTGACAAAAATATGACCAAACACTTCAAAGCTAAGTTCTATTTGTCTTTAATACATAGCCTCAAAAAAATCCTACTCCTGGTAAGGTTGTTGACTTTAATAACCAGTAGATCTAATGCTTCATATGGCTTACTAGTTCACTAAGTGCTAAGAGTGAAAGGGACTTTGTTTCTTTCAGCATAATATTCCCTCAAGCCAGTTGGTCCATCAGATTTTAACACACCATATGTACTGATTGATAAAAGTGCACTTTCAATCTTACCTTCCTTCCAGTGCTACTAAAATACTAAATCCCTATTGTCAAACACTTAATTCATCCTTTTTAATACGGAACCCCTGACATTACAGTATTGTTCCATTTAATGCCTCAAGAGGAGAGTTTCCAAGACGAGACAAGACAGAGTTCTTCAGAAAACCATGAACTATAGACTTCCCTCTTGGAAAAGTTGAAAAGGACAATATGTGGCAATAAAGCCAATTTTGGCTGTGTTTTGTTTTTGAAGTAGCTGGCCATGCAACTGTAGAACTAGTTCAACAGGTTGGGACTTCACTGTGGTCTCTAGTTTTGTGTCTGCATTTTTATACTTGTATTTTAGAAGTATCTTCTAAATTTCTTAACACCAAAACATAGAAAGCTAAAACATTATATATACTTTGATATCCACCCTGTAAAGCATTTAAATTTCTTAACTTATGCTCATAACTGTAATGCAAAGCATTATTGTTATATATAAAGGTATATTTGGAACAACCTTTAAGTCATTTTTTCCAGTTTCACATATGTCTATCAGTAAATACAAATTTCATGTACAAAAAGATATTTTGTATGAATGTATGAAGTACATACATGACAGGGTTTTTCTAGGATTCAATTCAGAGAAGTAACATGATAAACAGAGATGTGTTGTTACTGACACTAGGTGTGTGAGCTGGCACAGGCAAAACACAGGAACAACCACAAAAACACGGATGAAATGTAGAGTAAATTTATTTTTATTACCTCACCAACCGGGGGATCCCCAAAGCAGCACCCAGGCAGAGGCACACAGGTAGGAACACAGGTACTGTGGAGCTCAGTCCATGCTAAAGGATCACCAAACCTGCTGGTTTTGCCTGTATTTCAGGGATTCACTCAGGCTGTGCTTTGATCTTTCCCACAGCAGGGCAGGAATCTCAAGCAGGTCCGATAGGGTGCCTCTAAGTCTATCACAGGCTTATGTTATCTAAACGCAGATGTTCTACTTGTCCAACACACAAGGCCAAACAATTAGTATGATATATGTGTTTTTCAACACCCCAGCTGCAAGTGACTTGAGCGTGTTTACAATCCTCCTTGCCAATCTTCCATTATTTTCCCACACTAGGCAATAAAACTCTTAATGTTTGATAGATTCCTATTTTATATCCAGAAAAGTGAAAATATTTTTGAAGTTACAACGCATGAAATACCTATCAAAGCATTTTCCTTACACCAAAATATTTATGTCTTCCCATTCAAATACACATCAGTTCTTGTCAGTCTTTCAAGAATAGTCACTGGTACCACTACAGTGCTCCTCATTACTAGTCAAAGTACTCGTCAATTGTTCTTAAGGTAGCTGAATAAACCACATCCTTTTTCAATGTTTCTTGATTGTTAATAACACAAAAAACTTCCATTTCACACTGTCTCCCACAGATACTTTCTGCAGATTCAATTTATACGAATTTGCCTCAGTCTATAGCTTTATTCTGTCATTTGAGCCTCAGGACTTAAAGCAACAACCATTTGAATGAAACAAATTTTCTCCTTTTTCACACCAAAACTATGCAAATTGATGAACAGATCTTTTTTATTTCTTACTGGGGAACAACTGCTATGTTTACTTTATCCTTCCCTTCTTCCACCCACCTAATCATTTCCCTTTTTATTAACACTGGTTTATATATTAAAATGTTGTAATATGGACATGGTTTTCAATAAGAGGTCATGTACATAATGGAAAATGAATACAGATCATGAAATATACCTGTAAATAAATTAGTATCAAGTGCAGAGATTTCAAGAGTTCTAAGGATTTTGGTACAGGAGATTTGACAAGCAAGACCTGATATGGCAAACAAGGCAGAAGGCAGTTCTCAGGGCACCCAGAATATAGTGTGTCCTTGACACATGGCTCTTCAAGCCACAAGTCATTAGTTTAGCTTTCCACAGTGTCACTGTTCAAAAAAGATATGAACTATATCAACCACAACTATAATCTTTGTAAACTCTTGAATCTCTGTTCTTGTTAAAGAACTGAATTGTCAGAGGTGGGATTCAGAAAAAAAAGTTGCTTACCAGACTTCCTTCTTTCCTTTTTACCATAAATCCCAGCTGACAATACGCATACTACAGAACGTATGTATTTCTAACTTAATATCATAACTTATACAGAGAAGGCATAAATATGTCATTCAACTGAAACTTATCAGATAAGAAAACCAGGTTACCATTTCTTAGAGGTCAAATGTACAAAAGAACAAACAAAAAATGTGAGACAATGACCTGAGAAGGATGATCATAAAGCAGACTAGTTGTCTTTTTTGAACCACAAAAGAATATGGAAAGTATATTGTTACATATTCAGGAAAAAAATGTCCAAATACTTCGGACAGCGGCCAAAGTCATATTTCACATAATATTTTTTTTAATATTTTGATATAAAGAAACTTTTACTTTTCTTTTAATAAAGTAATGTTATGTCTTCAAAAATTCTCCTGTTGTTCTGGATTTCAAATACATTTTCTCCTCTTTTTGGCCTATCTTCCAAATAAGTACACTTCTCCAGTAGAACTAAATCTTGGATTGTGAGTTACAAAGTTTTCTTTGCATCAACTCCCTTCTGAAACTGTTTTGTTGTTTTTTTTTTTCCAAATATCATGTTACTGTATCTTTCTCTGAATAGGATCCCACTGGTCAGTGGCAGAAATAAAACCCAAATCCTTGATTTCTTTCTGACTTACTTCTCCCTCCCCTCTCATCCCACATTTTCCCCCTCTATTATTTCACAGACACAACCTATTGATCTGCTTTTATTTTATAAACCATCCACCTGCCCCTGAAGTCCCATTGCATCCCCCGAATCCCTTTGTACCATCTCTTATCTGCTTCAGTATTATTCTCCTTTGCTGTAGTGGTTTAACCCCAGCTGGCGACTGAGCACCACACAGCTCCTCGCTCACTCCCCCCCGCAGTGGGATGGGGGAGAGAATCAGGAGAGTAAAAGTGAGAAAACTCATGCATTGAGATAAAAACAGTTTAATAATTTAAATAAAATATAATAATAATAAATAATAGAATACACAGTGCGAGTGATGCACGATGCAATTGCTCACCACCCACCAAGCAATGCCCAGCCAGTCCCCAAGCAGTGGCCCCCCGCCCAGCTTTCCCCTAGTTTATATACTGAGTGTGAAGTCACATGGTATGGAATATCCCTTTGGCCAGTTGGGGTCAGCTGTCCTGGCTGTGCCCTCTCTCAGCTTCTTGTGCATCTCCAGCCTTCTCACTCGGTAGAGCATTAGAAACTGAAAAGTCCTTGACTTAGTATAAGCACTACTTAGCAATAACTAAAACATCAGTGTGTTATCAACATTATTCTCATACTAAATGCAAAAGACAGCACTATATCAGCTACTAGGAAGAAAATTAACCCTATCCCACCCAAACCCAGGACATTTGCTTTTCAATCTGATGTCCCTTTCTGTCCTCAAACTGCAAGTATGTCTTTGTCTCTTCTACCATCCCCTCCTCAAATCTTTAACTCTTCTTAGTACTCCAAACTTTTATTTTAAGTTTTGCCAGGCACTGTCTTCCCAGTCACCACCCAAAATCTTCCTCCTGAGCTAGCCAAGACTTCTTCTGTCCAGTTTTCAATCTGCTTTTCCCACAGGGAGCTATTCCTAGCTGACATCTGGCACAGGGAAAAACTGCTCAATGCACATAGTTTAAAACAAATCAGGATTGAAGTGATTGAGTGATTACTAATATGTAATTAAATAGCAATCAGTGAGCTATATATACAGGATCAGTATCAGTGATATAACACATAACCCACAATAAGAAGACACTTACAAAGGGTCTTAAAATGTTTAAACTTTGTAGATGTTTATTAGCATCTTTTCATGACTAATCCTAAAAAGGTCTAGCCACACACGCAGACGCGCACACACACTTGCTCACAGGGTTATGTGCACACCTCCCACCCACTGTGCCATGCGGGTTACAGGTGTGCACCCCCTCGCCTGCAGACCCTTTTGCGGTAGGTGTGGGTGCTGCAGCTGTACCTGGTGACTGTCTTTGCCAGTGATACCACTCTGGGGACAAAGAGTCTCTCAGACACGGGGTGTCCCTACTTCCTACTCACCACTCATTCTCTACGCTGAGTCATTTTTAAATCAGCCCATGACATTAGCCTTACTGATAACTTATTCCAAATCCCTGCATGTTTTGTCATAATATCCTTGAGATTTAAGAGAAACTCCCTATAAACATCCACTGAGTGACTCACCAACATTTTTTGTGTCTCCTCTTAGTAGGCTGCTTTCCTATGACAGCTGAGAAAAAGCTAACATAGCTTTGATGTGCTGAGATCACTCCTGCTGATCAATACATTCTCACTATCTCCTTTCACTCTTGTTGATATCCTGTCTGCTACCTTTTATGTTATATTTGTAAGCTTTATAAGAGAAAAAAAATGCTTTTGCTGTGTTCATACAGTGTCAAAACAGTATTATTTTGGTCTATGTTTTGAGGTTCAAGCCATACAGTAATAAAAAATTGCAATATTTCATAAAAACCACCATCCATTGAATGGGTGTTTGTTCAGGGAGTGCTCCACTATATAAGGGAATTGTGTGCTTCCACAAAGCATCCTTCAGAAAAGAATATGACCATTCCAAAAGTAACACAAACAAAGGATCCAAACACGAATAGAACACTAAGCAATTATCACAGAACTGGTGTCCTTACTCATAGAAATATGAATCTCAGAAATACAAATAGCATAAATCTCTCAGTTCTTTCAGTCAACGTTATGGGGAACAGTAACAGATGCTATATGATTTAAAAAAAAAAGTAAAATATTATGCATCTCTCTGATATAGCAGATGAGCATTAAAGGCTCAAGTTTTCTGTAATGTTTTGCATATCCTAAATTTAGTTTTTCTTCCTTAATCACTCTTCAGTATTTGAATCTAGGAGTATTTAAAATAGAAAAAAAACAGTGTAGGAAAAGGTGAAGTGCCAGCCAGACTGCAAAATAACACTATTTGTCTTTTGAGAAACAGCATTTTGTTTTTTCAAGGGAATGCTGTTACCTTGGTGTCTGAAAGACTAACCAGCGAACCACATGATAAAACTCTGCCACTGCAGCCATGAGACAGCCACTGCACTCATATAGCCACCATTCAGTTGGAAGAAGGGTCCTTACATGATACTGTATGTGCAGTCATAAAACAGAGACCTACAATCTCATAACGCCAGCATAATTTACTGTCTTCCATCCCTTGGGTCTCCACTTGCCTCAGTAGCTACAATCCCTTCTTACTTCTCCAGACACATGGCGTATACCACTTGAAGCTCTTCGGGACAGATCCAACTGCACAGTAGTCTTTTTTCCATTAAATTGGAGCCAGAGACATATGAGGAGAGCTATAATCCCCTTAGCCCATCCAAACAGCTCATTGCTTTGTCTTGCAAGTACTACTTAAAGCTCTAGAATGAACCTCCGTATGTTTTTGTCTGGCTTATGGTAAAGATACAGAGATAGTTTCAGAAAAAGAAATAGTAAAACAAGAACTGTTCACAGATTTTCCACTGCAATTTTAATTGAAAACATGAGTTCATGGTTACAATACCATTTACAAAATTTTAAAAAAGCCTGCATTTTTCTGAAATATCACTTTTTTTTAAAGAAATATACTAAGTCAAATGATGTAAAAACACTGAGATGTTGGGTGAGCGCTGTTTACTAAGCTTCCTTTGATACCTGCTGGATTATTTGGGACAGTCATGGCAGGGAGGGTTCTACACATACTGCATAGGGTAATATCTCAAAGCACACACTGAAGTCCAGGTCAAGGACTCCTTGGTGTATTATTATAAACTGGCCTTAGGAGTGAACTTGTATCATGGAAAACCAACACAGAAGTTCTTCTTGTTGTAGCAGTAGTCATTAAACACAGAGATGAAATGAGGAAGACTTACTTTCCCTAAGAAGAGGCAGGGCTTTGTTGATTTAATGGCTTTGCTTACAGGCCTCAGCTACCATCAACATGCTGCATTGTGTATCCAGACCTGGCTTCCAGACATGAACTTCATTACTGCATGCTCCAGACAAGCAAAATCGCACTTGGGTATAAATGTTAATTTATAGAATACCCTCATATAAAGCCATAGTTTTCTACAGACAAACATAAGATATGAAAAGCTGCTGGTTTGTTTCTCTTTGTAAAAAGATATATATATGATCAGATCCCCCTGCACATCTCATTGAAGTGTCAGTCAGCCATTAAAAGACACAATAAGCATTCAGAGAAATAAAGTTTCAACGGAAAGGAAAACCTATCTTTGTCTCACTAAGCTGAATAATGTTACCTATTTGATATATACAGCACAGTTCCAAATAGGCACTAGATAGCTTAGAAGTTTAGGGACCTTGTTCTATCAAGGTTACTCAAAACTTATTACCTTCTTACCTTGTAGACACCTTCTCTGGTACCATTATATGCAAGTTTACTTCCCTGAACCAAACACTTTAAAAGAACAATATGCTAGAACCACTTTTGTTTCACTTCGTTTTGTATAAAAACTGACTGCCACTACTGGTGCACTGACCTCTGAGCAATCAGAATTGCACTCTAATTTTGCAAGCAACCTTGAAACCAAAAAACCTTTTACATGTTGCTGTGTGCTATCCATGCACATTAGTCATTCCTGCACACACAAACAGCAGAACTCCAAAATCCTCCATAAACCTTCCAGACACTGAGACCTGTGTGCACTTCACAGCACTACCTTTACGATTAGATCATGACATTTAAATTCATCCCCTAGATTTTGGCCTCTAGTGTAGAACACCAAAAAAGCTTCTATCAGCAACAATCATTTTATCAGCATACATTTCCAAAATTATTTTTATATCTGTGGACCATTGGTCCTTGTAGCTATGAAATTTGTGTTCACAGTTTGAGAACATTGCTTTCTAATGATAATGTCCTATTTAATTTGCCCGTGTAAAAAAAAATCACTACATTTCCTAACCCATTAGGTGAGACTGGGTTTCTTATGTCCAGGTGTTGTGGTTTAATCCCAGTGGCAACTAAGTACCACACAGCTGCTCGCTCACCCTCCCCTCAGCTGGTGGGATGGGAAGAGAATCAGAAAAAAAAAGTAAAACCCATGGGTTGAGATAAAGACAGTTAAATAGGACAGCAAAGGAAGAGAAAATAATAATAACAGTAATGATAAAAGAATATACAAAACAAATGACGCACAATACAATTGCTCACCACCCACTGACCGATGCACATCCCGTCCCTGAGCAGCGGTCACTGCCCCCTGGCCAACACCCCTTCCCTTTTTTATGTGCACTACAGGGACTTTATCCCCTTCTACAGTACGTAAAAGCTTTGATTGGGCAGGGCCATCTCTATTGGTAGATCCCCGAGTGTTGACTAACCAAGTGACCTCGGCTAAATGCGTGTCCCAATGTTTGAATGTCCCAGCACCCATTGCTCTCAGTGTAGTCTTTAACAGTCCACTGTATTGTTTGATTTGCCCGGAGGCTGGTGCATGATAGGGGATGTGATATACCCACTCAATGCCATGCTCTTTGGCCCAGGTGTCTATGAGGTTGTTTCGGAAATGAGTCCCGCTGCCTGACTCAATTCTCTCTGGGGTGCCCTGTCACCATAGGATTTGCTTTTCAAGCCCCAGGATAGTGTTCCAGGTGGTGGCATGGAGCACAGGATATGTTTCCAGCCATCTGGTGGTTGCTTCCACCATTGTAAGCACATGGCACTTGCCTTGGTGAGTTTGTGGGAGTGCGATATAATCAACCTGCCAGGCCTCCCCATATTTATATTTCAGCCATCGTCCTCCATACCACAGAAGCTTTAACTGCTTGGCTTGCTTGATTGCAGCGCATGTTTCACATTCATGGATAACCTGTGCAATAGTGTCCATGGTCAAGTCCACCCTTTGATCACGAGCCCATCTATATGTTGCATCTCTTCCTAGATGGCCTGAGGTGTCATGGGCCCACCAAGCTACAAATAATTCACCCTTATGTTGCCAGTCCAGATCCATCTGAACCATTTCAGTCTTAGCAGCCTGATCCACCTGCTGGTTGTTTTGATGTTCTTCAGTGGCCTGACTCTTGTGGCATTTATGTGATGTGCTTTTACAACGAGGTTCTCTACCCGGGCAGCAATATCTCACCACAGTGCTGCAGCCCAGATGGGTTTGCCTCTGCGCTGCCAGTTGCTCTGCTTCCATTGCTGTAACCACCCCCACAGGGCATTTACCACCATCCATGAGTCAGTATAGAGATAGAGCACTGGCCTCTTTTCTCAGTCAGCAATGTGTAAAGCCAGCTGGATGGCCTTTACTTCTGCAAATTGGCTCGATTCCCCTTCTCCTTCAGCAGTTTCTGAGACTTGTTGTATAGGACTCCATACAGCAACTTTCCATCTCCGATGCTTTCCCACAAGATGACAGGACCCATCAGTGACCAGGGCATATTGCTTCTCATTTTCTGGTAGTTTATTATACAGTGGGGCATCTTCAGCACGTGTCACCTCCTCTGATGATGATATTCCAAAATCTTTGACTTCTGGCCAGTCCATGATCACTTCCAAGATTCCTGGGTGACTGGGGTTTCCTATTAGAGCCCATTGTGTGATTAGTGTGACCCACTTACTCCATGTAGCATCAGTTGCATGATGTGTAGAGGAGACCCTCCCTTTGAGGGAGGGAGCCCGGCACCAGCAGTCAGGGTGCCAGGAGGAGATGTGCTTCAGTACCAACCACTTCCAAAGCAGCTCAAACCCCTTTATATGCTGCCAATATCTCTTTTTCAGTTGGACTATAGCAGGCCTCGGATCTTCTGTATCCCTGACTCCAAAACCCTAAGGGTTGACTTCGAGTCTCCCCTGGTGCTTTCTGCCAGAGGCTCCAGGTAGGGCCATTCTCCCTGCCTGCGGTGTAGAGCACATCTTTTACGTCTTGCCCTGCCCAGACTCCCCCAAGGGCTACTGCATGAACTATCTCCCGTTTAATTTGTTCTAAAGGCTTCTTGTTGCTCAGGTCCCCTTTTGAAATCGTTCTTCTTCTGGGTCACTTGATAGAGAGGGCTTACGATCAGACTGTCATTTGGAATATGCATTCTCCAAAAACCCACAATGCCTAAGAAAGCTTGTGTTTCCTTTTTGCTAGTTGGTAGAGACATGGCTGTTATTTTGTTGATCACATTCATTGGGATCTGATGACATCCATATTGCCATTTTACTCCTAAAAACTGGATCTCCTGTGCAGGTCCCTTGACCTTACTTTGTTTTATGGCAAAACCAGCTTTCAGAAGGATTTGGACTATTTTATTCCCTTTCTCAAAAACTTCTTCTGCTGTATTGCTGCACACAATGATGCCATCAATATATTGCAGATGTTCTGGAGCCTCAACCTGTTCCAGTGCAGCCTGGATCAGTCCATGGCAAATGGCAGGGCTGTGTTCCCACCTCTGGGGCAGTCAATTCCAGGTGCACTGAACGTCCCTCCAAGTGAAAGCAAACTGTGGCTTGCACTCTGCTGCCAAAGGGATTGAGAAGCACACATTAGTGGTATCAGTTGTGGCATACCACTTGGCTGCCTTTGACTCCAGTTTGTATTGCAGTTCTAACATCTCCAGCACAGCAGCACTCAGCCGTGGTGTGACTTCATTCAGGCCATGATAGTCTACCCTTAGTCTCCGCTCTCCATTAGACTTTCATACTGGCCATATAGGACTGTCAAAGGGTGAGCAAGTCTTGCTGATCACTCCTTGGCTCTCCAGCCTACAAATCAGCTTATAGATGGGAATCAGGGAGTCTCAGTTGGTGCGATATTGCCACCAGTGCACCATTGTGGTAGTGATCAGCACCCATTTTTCTTTGATCCTCAGCAACCCCACAACAGAAGGGTCCTCTGACAGACCGGGCAAGGTGGACAGCTGTTCAATTTCCTCCGTCTCCAAGGCAGCTATACCAAAAGCCCACCGGTACCCTTTTGGGTCCTTGAAATACCCTCTCCTGAGGTAGTCTATGCCAAGGATGCACAGAGCCTCTGGGCCAGTCCCAATGGGGTGCTTTTGCCACTCATTCCCAGTTAGGCTCACTTTGGCCTCCAATACAGTCAGCTGTTGGGATCCCCCTGTCACTCCAGAAATACAGATGGGTTCTGCCCCTATATAGCTTGATGGCATTAGGGTACACTGTGCACCGGTGTCTACTAGAGCCTTATACTCCTGTGGGTCTGATGTGCCAGGCCATCGAATCCATACAGTCCAGTAAACCTGGTTGTCCCTTTCCTCCACCTGGTTGGAGGCAGGGCCCCTCTAGTTCTGGTCAGAGTATTAGTTATATACTTCTTGTAAATACGAATCAGGAGTTCCTTCATTAAAATCAGGAGTAAGATTAGCCCTTCTGCTCTGTCTGGGGAACTGCCCACTGGAAACTGGAGCAGCAATTTTCCTGGAAGAACCCCCTTGTGTGATTGTTTTTCCTTGCAACTCACGTACCCGTGCCTCTGGGGTTGAGGTAGGTTTTCCATCCCACTTCCTCATGTCCTCTCCACTCTCACGCAGGTAAAACCATAGGGTTGCCCATGATGTATACCCACTGTATCTCTCTCTTGAGCAGAAGAATGCTGACTCCTAATAGCTGAGATACTAGTTTGTACAGATGGGAAGCAGGACATATCCTCTTTCAATCGTTGGAACTCCCGGGACAGGTTCTTGGCTACCATATCCGGCAATTTAGCCACAGCTGAGATGGAGGCCCATAAGGAAGAAGAGAGACGTTCTTCATATTGCCAGAGTTGGCCAGCCAATTCATCCACCATTTGTCCTTCTCCATCTTTCCAGGTCATTACTGCCAATGAGTTGGTAAACGACGATGGTGCACACCGTACAAACTTCTGCCACATGGGTCCCTTGCACTTGACTTCATCTGGATCTTTGGATAACTGCTTGTTGTCCAGATCATCATAAATCACCTCCAGCACAGCTAATTCCCTCAGGTACTGGATAGCTCTCTCCATAGTGGTCCACTTGCCTGGGTGATATATAACATCTTCCTTGAAGGGATACCTTGCCTTCATGTCTGACAGGAGTTGCCTTCAGAGGCTGAGGTCTTGTGCCCTTTTTCCAATCTCTTTGTCAATACCTGCTTCCCTTGAAAGGGAACCCAGCTGCTTGGCTTCCTTACCCTCTAATTCCAGGCTACTGGCCCCATTATCCCAGCATTGGAGTAGCCAGGTGACAATGTGCTTGCCTGGACAACAGCTGAAATCTTTTCACATATCTCGGAGCTCACTCAGGGATAGGGATCAGGTGGTTACCATCTTGTTTATGAGTTCTTTCTCTCCCTCCGAGGAAAAGAAGGAACCCTTCTGCCGAGTTCTTCCTCTGGGGGAAGCTGGGAATTCTTCCTCTTCCTCCTCTTGTTCTTGTGATGGCCCTGTTTTAGGGTAGTCTGCTTCCTCACTAGCAGGGCAGGATGCTTCTTCCTCCTGCTCCCTCTTAGGAGAAGCTTCTTCATCCTTTACTAAACGAGCTGACTTTCGCTTCCAGGATTTCTTCTTGTGTATGGGGACGACTGATGCCGGCACGGGTTGGTTCTCTGATTCAGCTGCAGTGCCTGTTGCTAGGGTTTGAGTGGTCACAGTGCCTGTTGTGGTGGTTGGAGTAGCCACAGTGCCTGTCACGGGATTTGGAGTAGATGCAGTATTCTTAAATAGTTGTTTAACTCTAAGCAAGACTTGACACACATTCAGGAGATATAGAAATAGGAACATGCTCTTTGGAACATCCCAAGGATATTCAAAATTCTCAAGAGGTATTGTAATTAGCCTGGAGGAGAAGGGGAAGATGGAAGAAGGTGTCTCCCCCATAGGTTGGCTCTCTGAGGAGAAAAAGTAAAATGTGTAATTAATAATTTCCAATAGAAGGCTCCAGAAGTACAGAGGTGACAGCAACACTGAGTAAAAATACCAGATTTATCTCACGACCAATAATTTTATCATACTATAAGCCAGTGTTACACAGTACAGCAAAGCCACAACCTTAATCCACCTCCCAGAGGTGATAAACAGCACACAAATACTCATAAACAGTATATACAGCAAGTAAGGTGTTACATAACACAACTCTGAGAACAAATACAACTTTGAGGTCAAATAAATCAACATTGTGACCAGCAACTACTAAACTAATATAATGAATGCTTATAAAAAATTTGTTTTAAGACACTCTAGTCAGATCTGTCATTATCTCAACACTTCAAGCCCCACAATGGGCACCAAAAAGGACTGTTGTGGTTTAACCCCAGTTGGCAACCAAGCACCACACAGCGCTCGCTCACCCTCCCCCCAGCTGGTGGGATGGGGGAGAGAATCAGAAAAAAAAAAAGTAAAACCCATGGGTTGAGATAAAGACAGTTGAATAGGACAGCAAAGGAAGAGAAAATAATAATAACAGTAATTATAAAAGAATATACAAAACAAATGACACACAATACAATTGCTCACCACCCACTGACCGATGCCCATCCCATCCCCAAGCAGCGATAGCTGCCCCCTGGCCAAGTCCCTCCGGTTTATATCCTGAGCATGACGTCATATGGTATGGAATAGCCCGTTGGCCAGTTGGGGTCACCTGTCCTGGCTACACTCCCTCCCAGCTTCTTCTGCACCTGGCAGAGCATGGGAAGATGAAAAGTCCTTGACTTAGTATAAGCACTACTTAGCAACAACTAAAACATCAGTGTGTTATCAACATTATTCTCATCCTAAATCCAAAACACAGCACTATACCAGCTACTAGGAAGAAAATTAACTCTATCCCAGCCGAAACCAGGACACCAGGCAAAAAAGGCACAGGTTTTTACCATCATTAACTAAGAGTTAAATAACCTTGAGATTTTCACAGACTCTATGCAATGCAGAGTGACAATGTAATTAAAATGTTGTGATGTGTGATTTGTATAGACTGCACTGAGAGCTGTAACCAGATTAACTACATGACTTGCACACACTGCCTGCAATGAGTTATACCACTCTAAATAATTACAAGAATTAAGCTCTAACACAGACTGTCTACAAAATATATTGGCTCTGACCAGATTAAGTACTAGAATTAATAGATTTACACCAACTATACCCACAAAGTGAAAGTCCCTTGCAATATAAAATACAAGAAAAGTGATCATACTTTGCACAGTACAATGCAGTCACAGCTCAGTCTCAGTGGGATGATCTGGCACACTCTAATATATTTTAACCTCATGTAAAATGACATAACCTCATTTCTTTAAACAATGGCTGTGTCATACTGCTTAATTATGATTTTGTACAGGCTAGTCTAAATATAAATTTACAGGATATGCCTAGTCTGCCAAACAAGTTAAATTCCCCTTTTGCTTCAATGTAAGGTTCTCAGAGAAGACAAAGGGTCAGTCACTGTGTAGCATGGTTAAGTTCAATCTACTCTGGACAGGGTTAGCCCTTACCAGAGTGGATGCTACCTTTCCCACCCTTATCCTGAGATGAAGGTATGGTACAGATGTAAAGCAAGGGTGAGATTGTGGGGTATTCCTTGGAGCACTATAAGCACTAGACAATTTCAACACTAGCTGAAATGATCTGTAGGTTTCAAACCAAGGTACAAGAGCGGGTTAAAGCACCAGCAGTTTTGCTTTTGCCTCAGGGATGCATGCTGAGTACATAGTTAATTTCATCCCTGGGCTAATTCCACACAAGGAGGTTTTTCAAAAGCAGATATATATCCAGTAACAGTTCTGCCAACCACCGTAAGAAAAGGGACTGTTAGAAAATGACATTCAGATGGAAAGAAGGTAGCACACAGGGAAGGGGAAGGTCAGCGCTGAACTGGTCAGGCAGTTGGACTAGATGATCATTGTAGATCCCTTCCAACTGAAATAAATAGTCTATTCTGTATTCTTTTCTATTCTACATTCTATTCTATTCTATATGGTATTTTATTATATGCTATTCTATTCTAAATAAGAGCTTCGTGAATTAAAGCTGACTTTAAGTTTATAGTAAAATGAAGGGACGTGACCCAGATCCCAGACTATCACAGCAGTTTCATGAGAAACCCAGGGAACCCGGTTAGAAATTCTTTTACAAACCTGAAAGCAGACTAGGCTTCCTCACACATCTGTAGCAAGTGCTCATGAAGGGCTAGGACTCGAATGTCCCAGCACTCGCCTACCACCAAGATGTTCGCCTTCACCATGGTAGTCTATTCAAACACAGCACGTAGAGACTTTCTAGTCTTACATAATTTTTAAATTATTATTATTTGTTTTAAAAGACAATTTGATTTAAGTATTTTTCCTGTGATGAAATTATACATGAACATACAAAATGGAAAAATAGAATAAGTGAATTGAACATGGTAAAATAAGCATTCAGTTTTCTTTTCTTCTAATGATGAGTCTGACAAAAAGCGGGAGAAGAGGCTGATAGGCTGGGAGAGAAGGTAATATAGTGCTGATGCTGGAGATGTTCATTCTGTTATCTACAAAAAGAAATAAAGAAGACTGGGCCTTGGCAACATTTTTTGAGGGGAAAATAGAATAGACTTCCAGATATGGAAGCTGTGTGAAACTCATTTAGCCTGTCTCTGTCACCAACCCCACACCCTGGTGCAATAAAAAGCCTAAAACACAGGTATAAATCACAGAAAGGAAAACTGTCAACTGTGATATTGTTAAGATAAGCATAAGCCAAGGCAAAACTAAATTATGCCTAGAGACTTAGACTAGAGCTTTTCCATGTGTCAAAGAATAGCCTACATTAGAAAAAGGATGCTTTCAAAATGAGGTGAGAAAAAAAGTCAAATTAGGTTCAGAAGGATTTCTGAGCTGCATAAAAACTGAGGCTACATACGAAGTATTTTCTTTGGTTTACAATTTTATATCACTGTAATACTTGAGGAGCCTACAATTTACATGCATACTTATCCCATGGAGCTATCACATTTCTTCCTAGAGGCAGAAAATTTGAGCTTTGTCTACTTCTTCAGTAACTCTTAGTTGCTAGTGTTTTGTTTCTTTATTTATGTATTGCCCTTTACTTTCCTTGTGTTTCTTTCTTTTTCTGGTATATCCATCCCACTAGCCATGCCATTAGTTTATCACGATTAGGTTTCTCACTTGTCTCTACTGATCAGCTTTTTCTTGTTGCTGCAAGAAACAAAGGATTAGTTATAGAAACAGAACTATAAAGAGGCTATGTTATGGGAGTCACTTTTCCCTAGTAAGAGTTCATCTGTCCCACTCTGACTGCGTTTCAGGCAAAATTGATAAGTGGGAAGACTGAAGAATAAGGCTATACTCAAAGCAAGCTTTACTACATCATCAATATTTAGAAACAGGAAAGACTGCAGGCCCCAATTACTTCAACTAATCTAGTTTCCAAAGAGGAATGAACTTCAGGTCTTGTTGTGTCTAATGTGGTATCAGTTCTGTTCCTAATATCCTCACAAATTCCTAAGTTGATTTATGTGTCTCAATTTCTTATCTGTTAAGTGAAGATAACAACATTCATGCTACTTCATAGAGGTTTTTAAAGGCTAAATTCAAGAAAGTGTAAGGTTTTTGAGTAATGTGATAATGAATAAACATAATCAATTTTATAGTAGGAATTCCACCTCCTGCAAGAAGAAGAATTAAAACCACTAGTAATAACAAGAAGAAATGTGAAATGAAACCTACTAAGATCATAACTCTATACAACAAACAGTGCTCTTTAGTGGAACTTCAAATTCTACTTATGTTTTAACTTTTTGTAATAGGTATTTGCTCCCTCCATTTCACTCATCTCAGGAAAGTCAGTTAATTTCCTTTTTGGAATCAAACAGTCCAAGCAAGAAGGACCAGAACATAATAACCTATCTTATAATTGAAGTGGAAGCAACCCTCAGGACTTAGTAGGATTCAGCCTGAAACCTAGAATTAAGTCAATGTGAGCTGAATCTAGAAACCAAAGAAAGCAAGGGAATGGTGAGAAAGGATAAGAACCCAGTCAGAATTCAAGCCAGGGTCTAGATGGTACAGAGTCTGCAGATCTACTCTAAGGTGGCCAGTCAAGAGCACTACCTGAGTTCAGATCCTTGCTAGCAAATCTGTACAAGGTAAATCTAGTCCAGTTATCAAACCAGACAGGAAGAGAGTTAAACAGGTGAGACAGGAGCAGGAATCAGAAAAAGAGAAATGAAGAGCTATGTCAGTGGGCTGGAGCTTTAACAAATGCTTTAACTAAGTTTTTACATATACATTTGTTTGGTGGCTGCTGACAGCCCTGAGACAAGCTCTGAGAGCAGGTTCCCTGTGTGCACATTGCCCTTAGCTACCCTAGCTACGGTAGCAAGCATAGATACAAAAATATGTGGAAGCTGAGAGAAGCAAAATTCTGAGACAAAAAGATCACACTGTAGTAAAAGCTTTGTCTTAGAGGGTATATAATATCTGTACAAAAATTAATTTTTCATCACCAATCAAAGGAAAAACCAGGAGGTGCAGTGAGAGCTTGACAGCCAACATCTCTTGTCATGTGTTCCGCACAAGTGATCCTGTCTACAGCAGTTGGATTGACATGTCTTAGTGTTTCTAGGTGTGGGAGTACAAGAGGATAAAATCAACTTTCCTACAGATTTTGTATAATAAAATCACCTTCCTCTTCCATAAGAGCTCACACTGATTTTTCTTACGCTAATTTCCTGCATGCAAACCCACATTTCTGGAAACAGGTTTTAAATTTAGATCTACAATTATTATTCTGCTGGTTCTAAGAACGATGCCTGATTCTTAGAGACCAGAATTGCACAATGTGATTTATGCCCTGGCAATAGCTGACTGTTGAGGCAGCAACCACTTAATAATGATTTGATTATAAACAAGTGAAAGGTTAGAAATCCCTTGGAGAAATAATTTGGCAAAGGATTTTGACATCTGATTTTGAATATGCAAATGTAATATAAAACATGTATGGATAAACTGGGTGTTGTAAAAGAAAAAAACATGTCAATGTGAATTACTGAAAAATATTGATAGTGATTTACTACAGTGACAGATATTTCTTACGATGTTGTTTGGCTCACTGTTTTCCTAATGATGTTCTGTCTTCTTAAATAGAAAAGATATCCTATCAAAAGGGTTCAAGCTAAATAAATGGATAAAAATGAGATTTAAAGTGCCCAGGAATCACAATTGCCAAAAGCTGGTATTGACAATATAGATGTAAAGATTAAAAAAATGAGAAAAATCATAGGTAATCATAACTACTATGAAGTACTTCCTGTGTCTGTTGCCAAATAACTGCCTGGATATGACTGCTAGCAGCAGAGGCTAACAAAGTCGTAGGGACTGGAAGACAATTGTAAAGCCACCCATCTCTTAGAGGTTGCTTCACGAAGGGGAGCTGCAGAGGTGCTCCAGACCTGGGAGCAGGTATATGCTTCCCATCCTCTAGCCAACTAAACCCAGCCCATCTCAGCAGATGCTCTGCAAGATGACCCTCACAGATTTTTAGCGTCTTCTCATTCACTTGGCAGTTAATATAAACGAATAGACTATTTACCTACTACTAATAATAATGAGAAAGAGATTGTCTTCAGTTACAACCATTTCCACAGATTTCCCCCCACCTCCTTGATGACTGAGGGAAAGATATCTGAAACTTGTTATGGTGGAGCAGGACTAAATTTTTGCATTGCAGAACTAGTAAAACAGGCTGCAAGAATTATTCATAAGCATTGAAACAAAAGAGATATAAACCAATAAAAAAATAAACTAAATCTGCACTAATTAGCAATAGTAATTAATCTGTGTGATGTGACAGAAATAAATGTAAAAAAGAAAAACAACAAAGTCTTAGGTTAAATTAAGCAGGGAAAAACAGACTAACATGATCAGTGCCACAAAACTGACTATAATATTTTTAAAAAGATACTATATCTAATCTAATGTAGAATCTTTAATTTTTCTTTTTGAAAAGTTTTATGAACAGGCAAAGCTGTTTGGTTATAAATGATCAAATCACCTGAATGACTGACAACACTAAGCCCATTCTGTGCCAAGAAACATACACTTTACTTAGCGTCAGCAGAGGGAACAGAAAAGAATAAGTGCATTAAAATACAATGTAAGCGTGAAAGGGAAAAATAAGTAAACTAAGTTTACGGGCAAATATTTTTACACTGCTAAATTTGAAATAACTTCATCCTAATCTATGTGTGTGTGAGACCAGTTCCTGATTCTAATATAGTAATACAGTTATTTTGGAGATGTGAGATCACTTTATGGGACCCACAACTTAGAAGTTTTGATTGGATACATCCTCTGAATGGTACCTGTCCTGGTTTCAGCTGAGATAGAGTTAATTTTCTTTATAGTAGCTACTATGGGGCTATGTTTTGGATTTGTGCTGAAAACAGTGTTGATAACACACTGATGTTTTAGTTGCTGCTGCACTAGTCAAGGATTTTTCAGCTTCCCGTGCTCTGCCAGGTGAACAAGAAGCTGGGAGGGGACACAGCCGGGACAACTGACCCCAACTGACCAAAGGGCTATTCCATACCATATGACGTCATGCTCAGCATATAAAGCTGGGGAAGAGGAAGGAAAGGGGGGGACATTCAGAGTGATGGCATTTGTCTTCCCAAGTAACTGTTACACGTGATGGAGCCCTGCTTTCCTGGAGATGGCTGAACACCTGCCTGCCCATGGGAAGGAGTGAATGAATTCCTTGCTTTGCTTTGCTTGCGTGCACAGCTTTTGCTTTCCCTATTAAACTGTCTTTATCTCAACCCACAATTTTTCTCACTTTTACTCTTTCGATTCTCTCCCCCATCCCACCAGGAGGGAGTGAGCGAGCGGCTGTGTGGTGCTTAGTTGTCAGCTGGAGCTAAACCACGACAGTACCTGGTTCAAATATCACAAAAGGAAGAAAATAATTTACTAATAAAATTGATCTCTAGGGAAGGAAGATCACTGAATTCAAACAGCAGGTCAAAACAGGTTGTTCTTTCTTGTCTCCCAATTGTTTTTGTTCCTTTCTCCTCCCCTTAACTTTCTATCCTCTTTAAGAGACTAGAAGTATACGAATCCTAAAAACACCCTTGGAAATAAAATATTTGATAGTCTTAAATAACACACTGAAACAAGTTGCAACACATAATTTTCAATAGACACTTTCCAGGTTAAAAAGTAAATGGACGTCCTGCCTCCTCTACCCTGCAAATATACACACCCCATTCTATACCTGAGAAAGGGGGAGCCTAAATGTACTCTCCACTTCCAAGCTAGCAAAGAGATTATCTACTATTTGAAAGGAGAAAGGTTTTTGTTTTTCTGCAGTGTAGAAGATGGTCCATGACCCTTTATATGACAACTTTAAATTACCCTTATTGAAGACCAGTAAAGGCAGGCTGTATCAACCAAGATTTGGAAAGGAATCTGAAAGCTATGACAACAAAGTATGAAATGTAGGTTTAACTTTAATGGTTCCTTCAGAATCTTCTTCAGTATTTAATATTTATATGGTAGATACCTTGATAAGTATTTAGAGAGTACTGTTCCATTATCTGTACAACTATAAAAAAGCCAGGGTTCTAAGCTTTCACAAGCAACTTTTTTCTTAAGGTGTATAGGAAGATAATTGGCCTGAAAAGGGGTTATTTTCCACAACCCACCTTTAGTATTGGGTAGCAGGTATTCGCACCTGCCAGAATACTTGTAAAACAGATGGTCAAAAGCCACAGTCATTAATTTTTGTATTAGAGACATCCAGGTGGTAAAATTTGGATAATCTGCTGAATTCTTCTCCAAAGATCATTTATTCAGTGAAGGTATAAGTTTATTTCTATTTTAATTTTTTTAACCTGGTATAACAGATTAATGATATATCACATTGCATTACATTGCCTTCCACATAATCTACTATATTATGGTGTGGCAGGACAGCTAATAACTTTCATAATGTACCAGGAGGCCAATTAAACACAGCACCAAAACTAATGCACAGAGTTAGTGTCCACTTCCTTCCCTCCTACTTCATCCAAGAGAGAGATACCTTCCAACCTGGGGGAGAGTGCAAGAGGAATAAGCAGCAGTTATTATCCTTCTACCCACATTTGGGTGTACCTGCAGCTTGTCCCATGTGTCTCATCTGGAGAGATGATGATTCATTGGTGGTTGTTTATTTTCGGCAATAGCTGCTGTGATTTTCTGGTGCAATGGGGTTACAGACTGTGTTTGATTTGTAAAGTCACCCATCTCTCAGAAGCACTGAATTCAGTAAATTTCTTGGAGCCTTTCCCTTTGTTTCAACATGTCTGAGTTTGCACTGTGAGTCTCTTTCTGAATTTCCACCTTCAATAAATCTAAAACTTAAATTGTGACACAGAAAAAACTGCTTCTGCTAATGATGCACAGTAGAGTCTGGCTTATATCTAGTGTAAAAGTCTCAGTTCCTTAAGTGCTCAACGATTTCACATTTTGGATATTGTACAAGGTTCTGGGTCAAACTACAAATCTAACACGGTTGAATATTAATCAAGCTGACCTCAATTTTAAATATGTTACCAGTTATGACTGCTTTTAAAACTGCTTAGGAATATCTTTACATAAATAAAATGACCAACTAAAGGTAGAGATATAGACCAGCTTCTCCAACAGAAACTAATAAAATTGCATTTTTGCTTCTATGTAACATTCTTTTTCTTCTGTGTGATAAATGGATGGCAGCTGTCCATATGTACCGTGAGATTGCTGTACTCAGAAGCCACACTCCTCTCTACACAAGCAAAGGAATCATTTTAGTCTTGAGCCTAATGAAATAATAATCTCTGGGACAACAGGTATAATTGCTGCCAGCTATTACTATGCTACCCCATCGGAGTGTATGATTCTATTTTGATTGTTCTTTTTCCTGCTTGGCAGATGGCAAATTGTCTTAATTATCCATTCACACTCTGAAACCTCTTTAACCTCAACCAGTTGCCTTCTTGAAGACCATCAAGCAGAAAACACGTTCATCCAGCTAAGCATGATTACAAACTGCGTCTTTCTAATCATGCAGTAGTTTACCACTCAAAGCAGTATTTATCCTATTACTATAGTAACAGTAATAGCTGCGTATATTAATATAGGCAATCTTCTGAGAACCCATGTCCTACTACATACCATGCTGACAACAAAAGAAAAATCAACCTTGCAAGACTACACTGCTTTCCTCCATCCAACACATTGTAAAATGTTTCTGCTTTCTGAACAGAATATAAGCTTTCCTCATTTTTTGCTCCCCTACCAACAGCAATAACTATGATTGCATTCCCCTTGTCCTTATTATATGAGGCGCACAGGAAGTTCACCACTGAGAGTTACTATTTGTTCCTCAGACTCTGCATTAACTTTGCAGTTCCTGAAAGGGAAACGCCATGTTTCACTACTCAAAGATTAATGAGTTCAGTGTTTTCTGTGGAAATATTTCCTAATGCAGAGGATGTTTTCATAAACCACCACCCAAACTCTTTGTCTGTTTTTCTCCCACTTTTCATTTCAGGTGTAATAGTGGGCAAAGGCCAATTTAATTGACACCTAACCATTACTTTAATGTCCTGTGAGACTCACAAGCCTACTACAGCACACATGGAAATTCAATCGAGAAAAAAAATTAGCTGATTGCCACTGGTCAAAAAGTCTACATTTTCACAAACATGGGGACTTTTCTGGTAGGAGACGGGACAGCATAACTTGCACACAAAACAACAACAACAAAAACACACAAAAACCCCAACAGCTACAGACAATTGCCCGTACTTAGAACTGAGAGATTAATAGTTCAAGGCACTGCAGGTGACTCTCTTTGACACAAATGTAATTTGAACTTTAAGACTATTATTGATTAGAAAATATCCAGTGAAAATTTATTTCATAGGTATTCAAAGGTTTTGCAGAAATGCAGCATTGTTTTTTCCAGTGAAGACTTCTTCAAATTCAGAGGACTGTCTGATAACTTTAAGTATGAGATGAAAACAAATTCTGAAATCTCACAGATGCTATGAAACAGCATCATTATATTTTCGACAGTTCTATTTAAAATACTATCTTTTTTATCTTCACTATATCCAAGAAAGCTCACAGCAATGTTATATGAAACTTCTGAACACATAAAACATAACAATTACATGTGAATTATAGAAACTCTCTCAAGTGTAAAAAATGATTGAATATTAAAGTATTTTAAAAACTCAAAAAAGAAAATTTCACATCTCAAAAATGTAGTAAACACTTTTCAACAAGACCAAAGATCAGTCATTACACATGAGAAATGGAAGAGCAGCTTTAAAGTTATTTAAATATTTGAATAGAACATTACTGTTCAAAGATTTTCTCTAGCTATCTGACTAGACATACTATATGTGTAATCTCCTGCCAATATATTTTTCTAGTCTCGATTTTCAGGACATAGCGTTTTGGCTATATTGAACCTAGCTTATTGTGAAAAATCCAATGGAGCAAGAAATCCTTTGCACACTCCTTGAAAATTTTTACAATTTCAGGAATGTCTACACTTCACATAGAAATATATGAAAGAAGTTTCAAAGAGAGTTTGACATGAAAACAAGTAACTTACTTTATTAAAACTAGTGTCTTTAGGATTACAGCATTTGTTCCAGATGAAAGAAGCAAGCTTAAGTGTATGCCTGTCCAGTTCATACCAGGGTCTTATCACCAGACTCTGACATCTACCTGAGTGCCACTGCATGACATGGTCGGTCTCTGGGTGAACATAAGTGGAGAAGCCTAAGATCTTTTTTTCTCAATTGCAAAGAACAGAGAGCTGTTTCAAGTGTATCAGACCACTTTCCAGTTCCTCATCTTGGTTTCCCTCATCTATTACTAAAACCACACCTGGATGAAATTGAAAATTTTTATAAAGTAGGTCACATGTTTTTATGTCACTTTCTCTTAGAAAAATCTTCTCCTTGGAAGAGAACATATTTGAAGTTCTTCTCAGTTGTGCTCTGAATATTTCCATGGTGAATTAAATACAGTGCAAAACATCAGCTACATTACATACTGCTGCTAAAGAGAAAAAGAAAAAAAAAACAGAAAAGGAGGCAAAGAAGGGTGTAAACTGAAATTTCTGAGCATACAAATTAGATGTCTTTATCATCCCAGTTACTTGGCTGTTGCTGTTAATTAGATGGAACTAGGTATTCCATCTAATCTGCATGAGATATTTCCAAGTTCATCTGTTGACCTGTGTCGTGGTTTAACGCCAGCCAGCTACTAAGCCCCACACAGCCGCTCACTCACTCCGCCCTGTGGGATGGGGGAGAGAATCGAAAGAGTAAAAGTGAGAAAAAACTATGGGTTGAGATAAAGACAGTTTAATAGGCAAAGCAAAAGCCATGCACGCAGGCAAAGCAAAACAAGGAATTCGTTCACTACTTCCCATTGGCAGGCAGGTGTTCAGCCATCTCCAGGAAAGCAGGGCTCCATCACGTGTAACAGTTACTTGGGAAGACAAACACCATCACGCTGAACATCCCCCGCTTTTCCTTCTTCTTCCCCCAGATTTATATGCTGAGCATGACATCATATGGTATGGGATACCCCTTTTGTCAGTTGGGGTCAGCTGTCCCAGCTGTGTCCCATCCCAACTTCTTGTGCACCCCCAGCCTCCTCGCTGGTGGGGTGGGGTGAGAAGCAGAAAAGGCCTTGGCTCTGTGTAAGCACTGCTCAGCAATAACTAAAACATCTCTGTGTTATCAATACTGTTTTCAACACAAATCCAAAACATAACCCCATACTAGCTACTATGAAGAAAATTAACTCTGTCCCAGCCAAAACCAGCACATTCTCCAGCCCTTATTCCATACCATTTATGTCATGCTCAGGCCCCACACTATCCAATACAACCTCATTAACCACCCACCCCCCCCCCCATCCTTTGATATAATACACAGATATCATTCCCTTAGCCTATGGACCACCCCTATAAAATGTCTTTAAAATGTCCACAAAATGTCCATTGATTTCATTTAGTCCATGACTTTGGGCTCCATCTGTTATGGTGGTCACTCAGACAGGAGAGGTGGTGTGTTGCATGGAGTTACTGGGCACCAAAGCCAGCTCAGGTCAGGTCACTGCTGCACTTGCACTGCTTCTTGTAAGGCTTGTGCTCCAGTGGTTCAGGTTGTTCCTGCTATAGTAATTCCAATAACATGCAAGTCAAATAATGGTTTACAACAATTTAAAGGTATATCCATTACAATGTCCACCCCTGGTACATTTGGGCCAGGTTATAGGGTTTAAGATTGCAATGAACTCCTGCCCTTGCTCTTTGCCTGGCTAGCAACAAGGGGTTCCTGCTATAGTAATTCCCATAACATGCAACTGAAGTCCCGGGTTACAACAATTTAAAGGTATTTCCACTAAAATCTCAACCCCTAGTCCCTTTGGACCAGCCCATAGGGTTTAAGATTGCAATGAACTCCTGCCCTTGCTCTGGCTTGGACTTATCCACAGACTGCAGTTCCTTAGGGGAGTCCCTGCTCCAAGTGGAGCCTTATCTATGAGCCACAGTCTCTTCAGGGGTATACCTGCTGCGGCATTGACTTACTCACAGCCACAGTCGCTTTAAGGTGCACCTGTTCCAGCGTGGCTTTATCCCTGGGCCACAATGCCTTCAGAGAGAGACCTGCTCCAGCAAGGCCTTACCCACAGCCACAATCCCTTCAGAATTAAATCTGCTCCAACATGGAGGCCTTGAAAGAAAATTAACTCAATACCAGCCAAAACCAGCACAACCTGCTACTAAAATATATGCAGGTCTTTCCTTACACAAATCAGAGAACAAGACTCACTAATCCTGTAAAATCATGTGATCCTTTAAAACCTGGATTATTTTGCAGTCCTAAGTTTCACATTCTGTGTTTTTACTGTACATAATGTATTTTTCGGTTTCAAGAACATTATTGCCAACTTGATTTCTCTCATAGCATTTAGTTCTTCTTTCTGACTGCTGAGTAAATTAACCGCTGTCCCCAACAAATATGTCCAATGTATGACACCATCAGCCCCCATACATGTACACTTATTGACAAGGCAATGAGAAAAAGTCCTATGTATTATCTCCTGAGAAACATACCCCATTCTACTGCCCAGGTACAGCTCAGATATCTCCTCTGACACACCCCACTCAATTACGCATTTCTAAAATTTGGCATTAAAGTCAATATGTTTCTTCTTGGATTTCCCACTCTGACTTGCATTTACAATTACAAATGAAGATCAATGACAGTGAAATCAAATATGCTACAGAAAACATGATTACGAGTAATTCCCAACGTGCTACAGTAAACCCTTAACAACGGCAAAGGAGAAGCAACTAAGTTTTCTTGGTTACAAAAAAACCCAAACCCAAACCAAACAAAAAAACAAAACAGTAATAACAAAAAAAAAAACCAAAAAAACCCAGAAAAAAAACAGTAGTAAGAAACTTTTCTCATGATCTCTCAGACTTTCTCTACCACCAGCATTTTGGGCAGGTTTCTATATGATGCTATTCATTTTTGTTTGACACAGATGAATAAAGTCTATGATGTTCTCCACATGACTCCTCCTGGTATTTCCTCAAAATTGTGCTCCAGGCCAATATACTCCTGACAAAGAAATTGCCTTTCCACCACCTCTTTCAGTGATGCATCAATAAGATGACGTGAGAAAGAGAGAAATAAAAGATTTAAGACAAAACAGAAGAATAAAATGGCATGACCCAACCATAAGTCCTTGTCATTTTCCAGTTGAAACAAGGAAGGTTAAAACAGCTATGAATGCAGAAATTTGACTTTTTTTAATCTATTTTAGGTCACCCAGCGTTTTCAAAATACCCTAAAAAGCAACAAAATAGATTTGTTTTAACTGATTAATTAATTAAACTGAAAATCAGTTGTAATAATTAATTTTCAACATAAAGGATTTTTACATTTCCCTTCTCCAGAGTATGCTTTCATATTTCATTACTCAGTCAGATTATCCTGTAAACCTTTCCTACAGAATCAAGAGCTTCTTCCCCTAACACAGTATGTACACAATATCAATAAAGTTAATCTGCTTTTCCAGACAATCTCAATTGCTTACCAACAAGTTTGCATGTAATTCAATTCAGGTTTTCCCCATCTGTTCTCGGCTACAGGCTCTATGTCGTACAATTTGGCCTTTATAATTTGATATTGCTTATTTTAAAAAAGGTAACATGGACAGTGTACCAAAGTCTTGTTATGTTCTCCTTCCTCTTCTTCCTCTCTATCACTTCTCTTCAGCATGAAATATCAAATAGCATCCAGTAAAGAGTCTGAAAGCTGGTTTAGGCCCTCCAGCACAGAAATGACCTCTATACTCTACTACCCACACACAAATTTTAATGACCTGTAACAGAAAGAGAAGTAGGAAGAAAAATTCAAGCATGATGACTGAAATAATTTCTCAGTGGAGCTCACAGATCCTGATGCAGTCCAAGATTAAAAAAAACCCACCCAACTAATCAAACAAAAGAATCGTTACAGTATATATATTCCACCTTTTTCTTTGGTAGTGAAAAAACAGCGAAGAAAGTGTTTTACACCAGTCTTCAGTATCTAGGCTACTTCCACTCAGTCACAGTCCCTTGCTTCAGGGCACTTTTTCCTGTCTGCATTTCATAAGAGATCTGGAAACTGAAAGCAGTCTCACAGCCTGCAAATACTGTATCCAATGAGAAAAAAAATATGTATAGCTCATTCACAGATGCAAGCACGGCCCCTGCATCCAGCCCCTTCACAGTGCCAGTGCCCCATTTCACCTCGTATCCATGCACGGTGGGAGCTATCCCCTGCTCTGCCACAAACAGCAGTTTGGGCAAGAGGAACCTAGCTTTTAAGGAAGCAATCTTGTAAAGCACTAAGCAGTGCCTTATAACTCTGTATTATGTAATTTAACCCAAAAGCCAGCATGTTAGCTGCCAGCTCAATGGTTTGGAAGGTATTTTGGTTTTATTGTGTCTAACGTATTTCTAGGTTTCCCAATACACAGACAATATATATATATAAATATTTGAGAAACTGTGGCTGGAACTCTGCCCAAACAGTTGCAGAAATACTTACACGAGTTAACATCAATATAAAGACTAGCATACTAGAATTGTGGCAAACCCTAACCCCTTTTTCTGATGCTCTGAAATCTGAGCTACTTCTCAAGGTACGTGACCGTAGCGCTCATGTGGATTAAGATTCAAGAATCTGCAAATCAAAAATAGAGGAGAAAATCAGACCAGGGAGATGATGTGGCAGGTGGGTGAGTACAGCGCATTTCACCTGGACATCACCAGGGCAACATAACACAGCTGTATGTAACTGAGAGCTGTCACTGCCGCGGCAGCTGTTTGATGGTGGGTGGGATGATGTTCTCAGACTAGTTCCTAGTGGACAGATACATGTATAACTTAAAAAAATAAAGCCCTCACAGCTGCCACTAATTGGCAGTTTCAGCAGTGAAGCTGCAGACCTCAGAGCTGCTGAGATTAAACCATTTTCTAATCCCTAGAAATGCTCAATCCAGAGCAGGGAACAAAGTAAAAGGTTCAGTGAAGGGGAACTTAACACTCGTGCTGTCTGTGCTGTCCATCTTCTGGGGATAATTAAGGCCCTCATTTTCTAAGGCTGTCAGTTTGACATCTTCCATCAGCACTAACATTCACTTGATCTTTGTATTTTATTTTGTTAAGAGGAAAGAAGGAGCAGGAACAAGAACAGGGAAAAGAAGCCTTGCAGAGTGAAAAGAAGCACTTCATCTTATTTACATCTGAAAACTGATTGAACCCCAAACTGTCAGTGACTTGACAAAAAAATGTAAATTCCTGCTGGTTTTCTGATTCCTGAGTACAGGAAGAAGAAATAGAACAGTAAGACTTTACTTTCACCTTTATATACTTGTTCACTGAGTCATTTTTCCAAAGCCAGTTTGGATACAGTTTCAAAATTAGTTATATGCGACACAGAATAGTCATGGCTATTTCTTTTATTACCTGAAATTATGTAATTAAAACAGAAAAGATTCTTCTCTGAATGAAGTAATTCCTTTCCCAGTAGTCATATTTCTTCATGCTACTGAGATGGTAAAAGAGAGGTATAATTAATCCACTGTCCCTTTATCAAGACCAATAAACATTGAGCAATAAAATATAATCTGATTGTGCCATTATCTCAAATGAATTTTTTATCATCTGTTAGCAACTAAATCATAAATTATTTTTCAACAGCTTTTTAATGAGATGAAAGATAATCGGGGCCTGCAATGAAGTGCCATAACGCCCAATTTGAATAATCAGTCTGTTTTCTGTGAAAAAAATGAGACCTTTGTGTGCCACTTTGGAAATGCACAAAATTTTTGAGACCTCCAAGAATTAAAAATAAGGTGATCTGCTAAGGAACACACTCGAAAGTGCTCAGGTGTTGCACCCAAAATTTCACAATGTCAGGAGGAGTCATTCCATCGATTGCAGATCAGGCCCGTATTAAAATTAATCTGCAATCAGATACTCATCTCAGTGGTTGGTATTTGTAATGAGCTTCACACAAGCAGTGAAGGTTAATCACAAACTCAGTGGTTATAAATTTGCATTAATGTGGAGTTCTAGTCAACCACAAATGCTACCAGACCTTCTTAGTACTAGAACAGATTATATTAACTTGGTGTCCCATTGTTGCTTCATTTTTTCTACTACGCATTAAGCCTGAAGATGCATATTTTTTATTACAGTATCTGGAACACTAAATATACTGAATTAATAGCAAACTAATAATACCATTATTAAAACCATCAATATCAACACAGGATACTACAGAACTGGTGCATCTCATTTTCAGTTTTTCCAGGTTTTTTCAATTAGTTTTCTATTTTTAAGAGGCAAAGGACTTTAAAAAGTGGTTCCTAATCTCATCTTTCTTGAAAGAAATCAACAGCTGCTTAATCACCCTGTAACTGGTAGTATAAACATGAGATGAAATTCAGTGACAAATAGAAATTTAACATTTTCCACTTGTAAAGCAGTGTGTATTCAAAGTGTTTTAAAATCTAATCCTCATCCGGGATAAACCAGCATAATTTTGTTTACTTCCTTTAGGCCAGTTCATTTCTGCCATAAGTAGATAAATGTTGTTTTAGTTAGCTGACTAAATTCACATCAGATTTTCAGCCTACTCTTTGCATTCACATGACTGACTGATAATTGACACGTATCTGAGCACTTTTGAATGCTAGACCAGTGCACACCCCCTTCAGTAAGACTATTGCTTACAAGTGGTGGGCTTAGAAATCACATTTACAAACGCTGACCCTATGAACTTCTATAATAAATTAATAGTGTAAGGAACAATAGCAGGTTAGACATAAATGGCTTTTGCAAATCATTAAGCTCCAAAAGAAAAAATAATATTTGATAATTGTAACAACTATTTTTTAGAAGTATACTTTCAAACACTGCAAGCATTACTCTTACTAACAGATGAGGTTATTAATAATTTTTAACACTTGCACAGTGCTTGTCATGTTTGAAGCACCCTACAAGAATTAAATAATCAATCTTTACCACTGCTCAAATAGGTTGTGAAGTGCCAGAACTGGAGGTCAGTGACCACAGATATTTCAGTTTGCCCTGAAACTAATAGCAAATGATATTACCTAAATGCAACCCCTCATTCCAAATAAATGCAAGAGCAGAAATTAAAACAAAAGAAAAACAGTTCTGTCAAAAAACATTTGAAAGAGAGTCTTACACCTCTCATACCTCTTCATGACATCTAGCTCTAGTCCTTTCTGGGTGGTACAATTTTGGCAAATCACCTTCAACCAAACTTGAGTGATTCTTTTTGCACAGTATTCATACTGCTATACATAAGATAAGCATGCAAAGGGGGAGTGCTTTAAAAAATTTTTTCATACTTGGAAAACTCGACTTATTCTCCATTCCATTGTCACAGATAATTAAAGGCAGAGAAATAATTTCAGCTAATACAAACTTGGTGGCTAGTATCAACAAACAGCTAACACTTCAAAAAATTACTAAGTATCACTTTTTCCTCAGGACCACTTAGCATCGTATTCTGCTCTCATCACTGTTGAGCACCTTACTAAACATTTTCCTTAATAGTACTGATACATCTATTCACCTTGAAATGACATGTAACTTCCAGTGCTTTAAATATACCATAAAATATTTTCCTGTGTCTGCTGCCATACATCATTTTAGCTGATCCATGGTATCATGACATGGAAAAGAGATCAGCCACAAGAATGCTTACCATTTGCTTGAACTGTACATTTTGTTCATCTCTTGCAGAGCAGGAAATCACCTAGGAGTTATTTAAAATATTCTGGGTTTATTGTCTTTCTGTGTGTTTGCATAAATTTCTAGTTTTCAACTGCTTGAATATTGGAACATTGAGAAATTACTCAATGTGATACTCATTGTATCAAATCATGCAATCTAATGATTCGTTACATTTCTTGACATTAAACAACAGTGTAGAACTTCATTAGTTCTCATATAATCAGAGGTGACAGGTTTCTGTCCACATAAATGTGATGATCTCAAGTGAGACAAATATTTCATGAGCAAGCATTTAGTTGCCATTGGAAAGGAGGACTCTTTAGGAGAGAGAGAAACACTCTCTCTGACTGTGCTCATCTATGTTTACCTCTTCCATTTAACTTCTGTAATACACATTTAAAAGGAAACAAATACCTACTTAGCAAAAATATGAAACAAGACCACTAAATATTACAAGATTCTCTAGCTTCCATCTTGTTACACTCATTGTATATGGGATCATAATTATAATTTTACAAGAACCCATGTGGGTGTATTTGGTAAATGACTGCTGCAACAGGTTTCTTCTACCTGTCATAACTTGACTGCTTCCTTTTAACAAACCCAAATAAAACATAAAATACATACAATATAGACAATAAAGTACTAATTGATTCATCTTACAGTTCACACTATGAAACTTTTGACAGGTCATTCAGAGATTGTAGTAATAAACTTGCTGTAGAACCAATTTAGAACAGGAAGAAACAAGGTGCCAAATCCACAATACACATCATTTACATTTAATCCACAGCCACAATCTCAGATTCATTTCTTTCCTGACACTTCAGGGTGCCAGCATGCGGTAAAACTATGAGATGTTAAGAGAAATTCATTACTACATGGCATTTGGACCAGAAATAATTCACTTTTTCTATTAAGAACTTCATACGTTCAGGAACTCTACAAGGTTATATAAAGGCAGATTCCAAACACTGATAAATCATGTGTATTTCTCATAACAAGCTGCTTGAGGACAGAGCAAGAAAATCCCTATATAGAATGTAAATGCTTTGTGAATCAGCATCACCGAGGATATTTTAAAGAAATATCAGTGGCATGCTTGGTTATTCTGTTATAAAATCTTGTACCAAGGTGAAGATATGCATACTTCTTCAAAATTCTCCACAGCAAATCTTTTCTGTCCCTTCCCTAGGTCCCCCTATAAATAATAGATTTCAACTGCATCTTGAAAATACATCTTTCAAAGTGCATGAGTAAGAAGATAACAGCTGTGTGTTTCACCACAGCTAATTGCTGACCTGCTAATTTTCTGCTGAATATATGCAGGCTATTTGACTACAAACCCATTTGGTTTGTAGTCAAACTATAGTATTGTCACAACCAGTGAGTCAGCTGGAGAGCATTAATGTTCTGATGGCAATGAGCTTCTAACATGTCTTCGTTTTAGCAAGTCTGTCTTCTGCAGAATTAAATGATTGAGAGATGTTAGTGTGAGGATAAAAAGAGGGACCAAAGGATACAAAGCTTACTTTAAATGCATTAACAGATTAGTACCCTGCACAAGTAACATTAAATTTCCTGATTAAATGGTGACTTTAACTGGTTCAACACAAATAGGACTTGCACGTTGTTAGCTCAGGAGATATTTTCTCAAACATGGTTCACTGAACCAGCAGACCATAATGCCTTCTTCAAAAGGCTTTTATGATCTATTCGTGTAGGTTTAGAGCAATTACAGACAAGTTCTGCCAACACGGCTACTCTCTATCCACATTATATTCCAATGTCAAAAAAAAAAAGCAGTTCACTAGAAGGAAATAAATACCATGTGTTTACTCTACCATGTTTCCACAGCTGAATCTTGTTTTCTTGTTTTTCATTAATATTGTTAGTATGCAAATTCTAAGATCTGAATGTAAACAGAACGGGAAAAGAAAAAGAAGTAACACATCTCTGGTAAATTATGACCCCAATTTAATAACCCCACCCTCCACTCCTCCTTCAAGAATTATAAGCCCCTCAGAAACAGAAGCTCAGAACTGAAATTTGAAAACCGTTTTTCAAAAAGCTCTTGTAAACCAGAATACAGACTCTGATGAGCATGATTTCCATTATTGTCTTGATAAAAGAGCTAAAATAACTGTTATTTATTTATCTTCATTTCTAAAAGTTGACCAGCATTCAAGGGTCATACCCAGTAACAGCTTGATCGTGTACAGAATTGGCTTGTTTGTTCCCCCACCAAGTGTACACAAAGCACACCACAGCCAGAAGCCGTGCATTCCTTTCCATGTTTTGTTGGAATGAAACAAACCACAAATACTTAGGCTCATCCTGGTTCACACAGCAAAAGGACCAAGAGGTTGCCAGTTGTGGTATATCAAGTATATGGATGGATAGTAAATAGGATGTAATAAAAGCTCCTTACTCTGGCAGAGAGCAGAATGAGCTTCTGCATTCAGAAACTGTATCAAGACAAATTCTAAATGGAGTTAAGACACAGTTTTATAGCATTATGGGCAGTTAAGCACCAGAAAAAAACAATTAAGTGCCAGATATTCAATTTTTGAAATATTTAGTTTGAAACTGTCAATAGAAGACATGTATTAGCTGGAATCAACTGGAATTAATAAAGCCAATTCATAATATTCTCTGATTTGTGTTATGCAGGAGTCAAACCTGCACAACTGAATAATCATTTTACACCTGAAAAAATCTGTAAATCTATTAGCACATGCATGGTGGTAAATTATAAGAAAATCCAAAATATATTGTTTGAAAAGCCAAAAACAGGAAAAAAGAATCTACATAATTTATTTTGCAAGTGGTTGATTGTAGAATAGGTGCCTAAAAGAAAAAAAAATTATCTTTTTGTTGCCTAGAGTTTAGAACACTAATTATATAAGGGACAAATTAGTCTAGCAGAGGTTCTCTGATGGAAAGGAATAGTATAGTATGCAAGAAAAACAACTTTTACCTGAGACATAACTGCTAAGAGAATGTAAAAACCTGAAGAATGAACAGGAGGCCAGGATAAATAAACAAGTTTGCTCCTCTTAATCATAGCAGTAGATAAACTTTTCTGGAGCACCTTTTACAAATACCATTAAATATCTGTTCCAAGTTTTTATCTCAAAACCTCCTCACTGAATACTCAGTATCTCCATACATAGAAAATATTTCCCAGGAAATGTTGAAAAGTAGATTATATTTCTTTTCCTAGTTGAAGGCAGACATTTATTATGAGAAAGCCCAGGATAAAGTTTTATCTTGAAGGAGCTTTTATTGTTCATTTGTTTTCTGTTGCTATAGACTCTTAAAAATTACTTGGAGGGAAACAATACAGGCCCCCCCAGAAAACATTGGACTTAATGTTAAAGAATCAGTCTGACAATATTAGAACCTGAAAATTCTAGGAAGAAGAAACTAAGTATTTAAGTATAAAGAAAATATGTATCAAGAAGTATGTCATGCTGACTTTTTTACTAACTTCCTTTCTCATTTTTGTCCAAGTCCTGTCTTACACAATTAATTTACATGTATTTATGTTGCAATTTTCTTTAGGAGACCGTGGCTGTTATAGCAAAATATTCGAAGCAATTAGTGGAAAGGGTGTCATAGCACGGGTAGTTTTCTCTCAGAATGCTAGGAATCTGAGCAGTTCTTAGTCTGACCACATGAATCAGAAAAGATACTATCTTTGAAGTCAAGTTCAATGTCTTTATTAGACTACATAAAATATTTAAATATGTGTTGAACACCTAGTTTGTGTGCACATGAACCATGACATCCTGTTAGCTTCCTTGAAAGTATTTAATACCCTCTGGGACCACTGTAGGGTTCATGAAAATACAGGGCTCATTCACAAGCTGCAGGGCACAGAGTTATTGGTCATAGTTCATGGTTCTCTACATAATCTACAACTGCAATTCTGTCCTCATTTTCACTACAATATAACATCCATTTTTCAGAAGAGTTGGCTCCTTTTCCAGATTTCTGTTCTCAGATCTGCTGACATGGAAAACAGGGATTGGAGGCTAGATCATCTCTCCTCTCCAATGCTATAAATCCCATTAGTGAAACTTCTTTGAAGAAATGAACTATTCACTGAACTGAGCTTAAGCTGAGGAGAGTAAGTGATAGAACAGACTCTACCACCCTATGCAACAAAACAGCAGTATTTGCAGGTGATTCACCTTGCAAGATGGTACAAAAACCACAAGCTGAGCTGCATTTTTGGATCTACCAACTAAATAAGTCTGCTGACCTCAAACTAATAACAAAGATAAGGTATATTTTGTCATACAACTGTTGTTTCAAAGAAGTCTTACAATAAATTAGAAACCCTAGTATAAGTCTAACTTTGAAATGTCACTGAAGTAAGGGAATCTAGACTAATTCCAGAACACGAGCAATGTTTTTCTCACTTCAGTTTAGTTTTAATATCATTTAGAACATTGTATTTCCCCATTCATTAGAGGTCAATTCAGTAGAAAAAAATAAACTTCTGTCCTGATTTGTTACAAATTCACCTACAAGCTTCAAAATTTCAGTTTTAAAAAAGAAGATTGTTTTCTTTATTATGGAATTGCAACACAGCACCTCAAATTAAATTATTGTGGGATTTGGTTTGTTTTTTTGTTTTTTTTTTTTCCCTTCCTGGGACTTAGTGACCCAAGATATTTTAAAATTATGGGGAAACAAACAAACAAACAAACAACCCCACCCCCATCTCAGGCAGAATAAAAACTTAAGGTATGGTAGACAAAAAAATGAAAAGTTTGGAAGTGATTGCTGCTCCAGCCTACCTTCTGAAATATTTATATTGTCTGTTCTATGCATCAATAGATTCCATAAAACTTCAGTAGTACCTGAAGTCATAATTAAAATTGTTTTGAAAAGATTATTTTAAGTGGAAGTTTGCAAAGACAAATCACCCAAGGTACAACGAATGAAAGCCAAACACAAATTAAGTTTACTTACCATCATATGAACAGTGCTTGCAGGGGAACTAAATATAGTAGCACTTGGATAAAGGGTGTACCTTCATTTTTTAATGGATGCTTTCTTCTTAACAGAAAACAAAGCCAAACAAAATCATACATACAGTTTTTTCCCTACTGGCCTACTTACACTGCCTACTCCAAATGATGACATTTTTTAAGAGTTTACAGTCACACTTCCAGAATTCTCTGCTTTTCTGAATTCTTCATTTGCTTTGTCCTTCTTACCATCCTAGATTATTGCTTTCTCCTTCCTAACCTAGTGCTTTTGTACAATAAGAATTACCAAGAGTTGACATGTTAGAGAGTTGCTATCGTGACATATCTCTTCCTTCAGGTACACATCTTTCTACATTGCACTTATTCAGAAGATGACTACTGGAATGAGAATGTGACCAACACAGCTTCCTCATTCAGAACATAAAATGTAAACTATAAGTTATTTCAGTCACCCTCAGAAGAAAGTAAACATATCTACTCAACACCTTCAAAACTTTACCAATATTTTTGAGTTTCTGATCCATATCTCCAACTGTATGTATTCCTCCCATCTTATCTGCTCTTTCTTAACCCTTATTTCCATCAACAGAGCACATGTTTCACTGCGAAGTGAAGAATTACTAAACCCTGATATTCCAATGTTGATCTATGTGTTATTCTATGCCGCTGCACCCAAAAACTAACAGTGTAAACTAACAGTTGTTGGGTGGATGTCTAGAGATGGTGGTTGAAAGGAATATCATGATTAAACGATTCTAGAGGGGTGTACTGCGCTATAGTAGAATCTGTATTCTTACGTTCATTTTAGAGGATGGATAGAAGAACCAATCAACCATTTCATTCAGCTTAAACCAGATGTCTCCAGCTGGGTGGTACAAGTAGTTCCTTTGCACCTTGGGAGAAGAAGAAGAATCAGAATTTGTTATGACATTCTAGGTTTTCACAACCCAGAACATTCATAATTTAGTATATGAAGTTTCTGATGCTTCTTTCAGGTTGGTGATACTCTTCCATATGTGCTTTTTTATGGTTCTTGCTTCCTATCTTATCAATGTTTAATATTGAGAGAACACTTAAAGTTCTTCAAAAAGAGCACTGATTTTATTAGCAGCTCATTAGCAGCTCATATTAATAGCCAGTAGAACTGAGTCCAGCTTCAGCTGGATCAAATTTAATCAAAACATGCTTTTCTCAAAACCAAAATAGTTTGTATTAATGCATCAATTTTAACAGTGTTTTCACTTGGAAAATGGAGACATAGCAAAGAGAAGGAAACTTTGAAATGGGGTGAGATTCTTTCTTAACAATACATCCAAAACATTTTACTGTGGCTCTGACATGGAATTAGATCTAATAGTCTAAACACACTACCTAGGAAATTGCCTAGTCTGGTTAGAGTGTAACTTCCACTTAAAATCTGGGAAAGCTGAGTCATTTTACCATGGGGATGCAGTTCCTTGAAGGCTAATAATACTCCAGTGCTCTCCCAGAATTTTCTCTTGTGGAAAGACACGGTTCCTTAAAAATTTGTATTAGTGCTGGGAATAGAATCCTGGAGCACTTCAATACAATGAACTTTGGGAAATTCTTTCAGGAACACATTTCAGGAGCAACGACACTAAAACTTAGCAAGAATTGACAATAGGAAAATTCAAAATTTAGCTACTATAACTCAGTCACTGATTATAATGATGCTAAATGGATTCCTGTGCTGTATTGTGGTCACAAGACCATTGGTCTGATGTGTGAAACCAACATTCAGAAACACATTTTGCTGAGCTTACTCAATTGATATTCAAAACCTGTTCCTGATGTAGCAAAGAAAAGAATTCTGCCAGATCTCCCAGGCCAGACAGACAATTAGCTACATATTTCCCAAACTGAGGACTGCAGTTTTCAAGAGAGTGGAAATTACCACACAATTCCATTTATCATTCCAAGTGCAGAAAAAAAAAATCAAAAGCTGCTGCTCAATGAAATTATCTCTCTCAATTGATACATAACATTTCCATAGCTTCTACTTAAGTATATCCACTTAAGAACAGTTAAAGCCCCTTGACTAACATTACATTGGAGACACTGACCCATGCTTCATCAGTGCTGGGGAAGAGGAGGGAAATCAGAGATGTCCAGAGATGTCCAATAGTCGGTGGACTCATTTTTTATAAGGTCACTTATATTTTCATCATCTACAGTACAGGCTTATGCAAAATATTTTCTACAAGGGCTACACACAAAAAGAACTCAGTATTAGCTCCCACACATAGTTCCAACCATAGTGGAACGATAGTGGAATTAGAGCAAAGACACCTCAGTATTCCCATGAATTCTGGAAACTTCTCCATATAGCCAGAGCTCAATAGGTTTTCCAGCAGAGTACAAGACCTATTTACTCAAAAGCCTTTTGATTACTATAACCAGTCTTTTAAAATTAATATTTATTTACTCTATAACAGGGAAATGAGAGCAAATATGAATCTCTATAAAATAAATATAAAATAGAAAAGAGTACTTAAGATAATATGCAAAACAATTCATTTTGATTACTCCAAATAACATCTTAATGACATCTTATTTACTTAACTGGGAATATGGTATTTTCTGAGCTGAAGATTCTTCAGATAGGAACCAGCATTTCCACCATATTTTTTCTAGCATTGCTTGAGCTTCAGACTACTTCTCTGCAACAGTTTGATTGCCAAATAAAATAAAAAACAATATACTCAATACACTACATTGTTATGATTTTTTAATAAATTTGAAGATTAGAAGATTTTTACTACTGAGTAATAATGGGGAAATTTAGAACATATTCAGTTAAGGAAAATAATAGGCAAGATCTAATTCTTAAAGTTGATTACAGAAACCCTTTTAACTTCAACAGGACAAGATCAGCGTGTTGCTCGTCAATACAGTCACTCATCTCATGGTCAGCTTCCAAATCTTAAAAAAAAAAAATCAACACAAAGCACAAATAACAGTTTCATTTGACAGGTTTTATATGAGGGGCCATATATGCCTAGACAACACTTTCATTATGCATATTCACTTTCTGTAGATGAAACTGTTCTTCCACTCTCTCTCCATTGATTTTCAGACAGGTTTTATTAATTTTATCTCCAGAAATAACAAAGCCCTCACTTCACAAAATACCCAGATAATAGTGGTGCCAATAACGTGCACTTTTCCAGTATTTTACCATTGAAAGTGAAGAGGTTTCTACAATGAGTGAAAGGAGTTTGTAGTCACTTTGCTTATTTGACTGACTTCACTTCTATGAAAACCCAGGCAATATTCTCACTAATTGGGAATTATCTCAGTGCAAGTTTGTTCAGCATTGAATTTTTTGCTATAATTCACACTAGAATTGTGTGAAATTGAAAAAAAATGTCAACAAGTTATAGTACTAGCCAAATACACTGCTTGCATGAAACAGCACACCTTGCATTATGAGCCATCTCTTCTACTGGGATTATTAGTCTTCTAGAATGTTGACTACTCTACACGCTCATTTGTTGATATAAACCATATACCTGAGGTCTTCTCAAACGTAACCTAGATTTCATTGTATTCCAGCAGCCAAATCCCCCAAATAAACAATTTTGCAAGCGTATAATGCTTGGTTTCATTTTTCCCTAACTCTGATGGAGTTCTTCCTGAAGGAGATAATTTAAAGGCAGGCTTAATTTCAGGTTTCTTCAAACCATATGAACTATCTAAAATGACTTATTAAATTCCCTCATATAGATCGAGATGGCTAAAAGATATGCTCTTGAATTCTACTTACATTAAAATTTGTGTTCAGGAGCATGAATCTAAGCAGTGCACTTGTCAGTATCCATTATCTCTAGCCTTCTCCAGCAGAAAACGAAACCTACCAGACTTTGCTCATAAACACAAAGAAGATAAAGTGATATTCACAAATTTGTATTTCTTCATCTTTCTTTGTCAAACACTTCTGACTTCAAGAATCCTGTATACTTAACTCTGTTCATATCTATGTTGGGCATCATAAAATGTTCAGATAACTCACTATAAGATCTGTTTTATAGTTTTCTTTAGTCAAAAAGAGAGAGAGAGATTCCTCAAAAGTATAAAACATAGTTTCTTAACCTCAGAAGGTGCCATATTCAGTTTGGAGCCTGTCAGACTGTCTGTCTGGAAAGGATAAGGACCCTGCATATATAGTCGGCATATACCAACACATGAATACCTACTCGAGACACTTCTTTCCTTCCTCAATCTTTTAGACACAGCAACATTTACAGTCAAAGTATCACGATTAGAAAGTAAAAAAGGGAAATTCTGTTAAAGCTGAAAAAAGAAAGCTATTCTGGTTCTACCCTTTCACCCTCCACAGTAGTTAGCATGCAGAACAGATACCAAATAGTAAAACATGAATTATCATGAAACCCCAACTGAGTTGTCAGACTCCTAGGAAACAGTTGTATATACATGGTTGAATTATTATGAGAGCTCCACATTTCTGAAAATACTATATATTTACAGAATATACCATAAACCATTATAAGACATTTTCATTCTATAGACCACAAAGTATTAGTTGCTCTGGATGTGGCAAGGTCTGGATGAAACCGAAATAGAATAAATAAATAAATAGATAAATAAAGTATTAACTAGAGTTAGTAGTGTAGTAGTGTAGAAAATTTAACCAAGGCTGCCTTCTGTTAAAACTAATCCACATGAAACATTAAATCCATCAAAATAAAAATGTTGCATTTTGTTGCAGAACTAAGTATCCTTCCTGGAAATTCAATACAACATTTAAACTTTGACCTTTCAAGAAGGAAAGGAATTACTTTTGGTTTTCTTAAATTGAGAAAAAATTCTTTTTCTTAGAAATATTTAGATTCCAACTGGTGATATTAACATAGAACAGGGTGGGAGAGCAGTATAGGTACATGGAATGGAATTCCATAGGTCTTCTTTGCTTTTGCTTTTTAATTTTTATTACAAAGCAAAGCAAAATAAGTAGGGAAACATTAAAATCCTCGAATTGTGCGTATTATCATAACTTTTTATATATTAACATAGAACTGTGTTTTGACACACACAATGCATTTCTGTGGTGTTAAGTTGGGGTCACAGGAAATCCGATATGAAATAAGACATTTTTTGTGTTTTCACAGTTCTGGAGATCTTGCAAAAAAGTCTCCAGAAAAGTTGTAAGTGCCAACACAACATCTGACCACAAAGCCATCAGTTCACTTCCTTTTTCTTCCCAGACTTCTCAAAAATCCTGTTGATAATAGCCTCATCTGCAATGCAAGTCCCCCAATAATTAGTTTCTTGTGCACAGAATGTAAAATCAACTTTTTACGTTACAACCATCCGTGCTCCCCTGGCACATATCCACAAGCCAAACAACTGATCAGCCATTTACTTGCCAACCCTGTCTGGTACAGGGAGGCCGAGGGCCTGGGCAACTCAGCCATCTCTTTGCGATTTTCTTCCCCCTGAAGCAGAAGGCATGTCTCAGATGCATCATGACAATCTGCATACAGGCACCAGTCACCACCTGATCTCACATTTGGGCATTTCCATATTAAGACACAGGTAGATTGAGAGGGTCAGTTTCCAGTTTGAGGGGTGTTTTCATATGTAACGTGCATATGTACTTATATTCAACCTCAAACACAGAAGTTTTATGTGGCATTTCTCTGCCCATGAATTTTCAACACATAAAAGCTTCTGGAATATTTGTTATGACACTGTGATTGACTAAGAATGGTGTAATCAGTGTTCCCTTGCTATCACACTTAAAAATATGAGATAAATAAAACCAGATAAACTTACATAACATTTGTAGACTGATATTAAAAAAACAGTTTTCAGAGGAGCAATAACTACTGAAAATAGGTCAAGCTATTCAAAGGACTGATATCAGAACGAATCAGCAAAATTTTGCCTTTTTGCTGCCTGTGCTCAAAGCTAAGAGTATTTGTTTTCCATCTTAAAAATCTTGCTTAAAGTCTACAAAATAATTCAAATGCTAGAAAATATATTTACTTAAAGAAACAAAAGAAAAAATCCTCAGAAGTAGTCATGTTCAGTTGAACTGTGAAATATGACAGTATTAAAGTTTGAAGACATTTGCCTTTAAACTGTATTTCTCTTCCAAATAACATGTAGCCTAACCTGCCAAAATTAAAGGTTTGTCAGATGTTAGTTCACTTGCTGTAATACAAGAAAAGGTCAGAAAGCAAACTGAAAAAAGGGTCTAGACAGCTTTAACCTCAAGGCTTTACTTTATTCCAAGAGACAGGGTTATCAGTCATATTATTTCCTATAAAAATAAAAAGAACTAATAAACAAAAAAAATCATAAGAGTTAACATTCAAGGATATGACAAGAGGGTACTATTCAGATTTTGTAAGCAGTTTTAAATCATCTGAAGCAAAATATCATTCACCTTACTTGAACATTCAGATAGTATTTTCAGCTTCTAAAATAGCCTGCGATCATTTAACTCATGATGAATTTCTGAATTATTTAAATACACAGAGGTAAGATGGGGAAAAAAACCAAACAAACCCTCAAAAATTGTTTATACAAAAACCCAAACAGAAAAAAATCCTGAGAGCCCACTTGAAGTAATTTACCTTTTGTAATTTATCCACATGTGATTCGATGGATTAGCTAATCATTGCTTTATCCATATTCAGGATAATTCCATAAAGTTAAACAGATATTTTCCACAATAATGATGAAAGAATAACAGCTATGATTGAAATTCTGCAAGTCCTCTTCATAAAAGAATGAGTAAATGATATTGCTGGTAACACTGTTATTACTAGCGGTGAAAATTTGAAAGAACACTTAGGTTAATAAAAACCTGAGAAAGAATAAATAAAAACCCCCTTGTTTATGACAGAATAAGATTGAAAGAAGGGCATTCACTGTTATAAAACCTTGCGATAATAAATTTTTGGCCAGTTTCATTTTCAATCAAACTAGGTTATTTCAAACATCCTCAGAAAACAAGGCAAACTCCACCATGGAGTTAACTGCACACATTATGTCATTGCCAACTGTTGAAGTGAAAGTTGAGTCAGGATTGCCATAACGTACCTCAGCATCTACCTAACCAGGAAGGTCTGGAGAAAAAAAAAAATAATATGGACAAACACATATACAAAATTACTGAGTAGTAGCTTTCTCCCCAACACACACCCTTCTTTTTGCTTACCAAAAAGTCACTTGCAAAAACTACTTAATTGAAACTTTCATCATTTTTATGAGTAAGACCATTTTGATTCTAAAATTCACTATAAAATAATTTTACCTTTGACATAAAAAACCTGAAAGCCCTAGAAAGGCACAGCTTAATGCTTTTCACTAATTTTATTTTTAAGAAAAAACCCTCTGTTATTCCTATACTCTAAGCTTCACAAACTTATTACAAACAATAATGAAGTGTCCCAATATCCCTGAGGCAATTACTTTTCTGTGTATTCAAGGGTCCCATATTAACTCTCATTTTTCAAAATCTAATCCTGACAGAAACAGCCCCCCAGATTTTGTGCTACTACATGCAGAATAAACCAATCAACCAAACAAACAAAACCCCATCTACTTTCTCAATTTTCACCATTTATGTTGAGATGTAAAAAAAAAAAAAATCAATTTATTGAAGTGTTTAAATTTTATGAAACACAAATAATCATACTTCTTTTCTGTAAACTATTGCTAGTGTAGAAACTGAACATGAAGGCCACCAGAAGCATCCTGTTTACTTGAATTCTACTCTTGTGCTCTCTTCACAAGTCTATCCATACCCTCTCTCCTTTTCATCCAATTCTGTGTATACAAAATTGAGATATTCAGTAGGATTGAAACACTTATTTGTTAGAACATCTTTTAACATTCACTGAGCTATGTTTATTTCCCCCCACCCGCTTTCTCAAAAATGTTTTTCTTTATGTTAAGTATATTGGCAAACTTGTATTCTGCTCTGGAAAGTTGTTCCAGATCATTTTAATTCAATTTTATTCATTAACATCCTATCTCCTTAATGCCATTTAACATATTTGCCCTCACATCACTGTTCTGTGGCAAGGAAGAAAAATGGGCCAAGGAGGGAACGCATGACTTTTTTATGATGCCACAAAAGTTGTTAAGTAAATTGAATCAAGGTTTTCTCATACCAGCTCCCAATCTCTTAAACATGTTATTTTGCTGAATAATTTAAACTCAATGTTTTGCATCATGCAGATACTCTTGAACTGAAGAAACCACTCGTATTCCATGTCATATTACAATGAAGAAAGATTTTTTTTAACAAAAAAAAAAACTTACTTAAAAAGGTTCTATGCAATTTATGTATCTTGTTAATATTTTGAATTACCAGTGGTGAAACTACCCAGAGCAAACACTTCAGGAAATGGCAAAACATCCATTTGCACACTTTCACCTTTTAGTAATTCCTCCTTCCTGTAAATGCCATCTGTTTCCAGCTCTCTTCTACACAACCAAATATGTGAGGCTTTCCAGTTGGTAACAAAAGATCTCCTTGCATGCCACCTGACACTAGCTTTCAGATAATTAAATAATTTCGTTATGAATGCTTCATAAAAATCAATTATTTAATGGGAAAAAAATGCTGAGAGCTAACTGAATCTTTTGAGTCAGAGCATGGCCTACAGGGAGGGGAGCTGCGGCAGTGCAAGTCATAAAAGCAATACAGGATGAGCCAGCCATAAATCCTCTTGCAGGTCTAAGGGAGCACGTTCTGCAGCAGAAGGCTGCCATTGGGTAGATTAATGCAATGTATATTCTGCCCTGCAGCTGCTAGTTCCTCCTCAGTTCAGGCTGTTTCCCTGGGGAAAGTCAGTTCTTTTTGGACCATCATCTCCAATCCCCAGCTGCATTGTAGCTCCTGCAAGGGACTCTCAAAATGGAAAAAAAAAAAAAAAAAAACCAAACCAAAACAAAAAAACCCCTCACAGTAAACTCCCAAATGGACCAGCCACAGCGCACTATGAAATGTCTCCTGGAACCATGAATAGGAGCACCCACACAAATGGTACATATGGGAGAATATTTTGAATTTTATTTTTCGTTAGTTGGTCTTTTATAGAATTAATAACCACATAATAAAATTTAAGGGTTCCATTTTATATGGAATGGAGAAACAGGACATGACAACCCAGAAGAGCTCACAGTCAATTTGTCTGGTTATCGCCAGTGACTAACCTATTGATTTCCTGCTGGCATGGATCTGCAAAAGTATTTTGCATTGTGCATTACAACTTAAAGGTTTATCATAACTTAATACAGTAATTATAGGAATGTAATCATACCAATTAAAGACAATGCATGAGAAAGTCCAAGAGATAAATATAATTTCAGGCTCCATATACATAAAGACACACTAAACTCTGTGCTTTTACTGAATGCCCTTCAAGAAAGGTTTCTTTGTCTCCCTCTCTAAAAAGAAAAAAAAGTGAAGGGGGAAAAAAAAGGCTGTCTTTCCTGTATTTAATATGGCTTACTGTTGCTTTGCATATGTTCTTTCTGTTGTTTCAAGATACCGTTGGCAGAGTAGCATACCTCAACACTGTTTTTATCACAGTGTGAAAAACACCAGATGTACAAAATTAAAGTTCAAGTTAATCAAAATATTGCTTGACAAAGCAAATAATTGAATTGCACTTTCAATGCACTGTGGTAGACAATAATTAACATGCAGCATCTTCAACATTTGGATACTACTTCCAATTTCCGTTTTAGCATCATAGAATGCTGTCTACACATTTTTTAATGGTACCCCTGATAATAATATATTCTGGTTTTAATCATATTCCACGTTGCAGGAAATGAAGCTTGCAATTTTCCCAGGTGCTTACCAAATTACTACTGCAGGCTAATTCTCATCCCCCAAGTTAAGAGTTTCAACACTGTGCACATTAACAGCCTGCTTATGTTCTTCCTGTACAACAGAAGGTAAGTTAATATGTGCTTCAATTATATCCAGTTTGTGCATTTATAGCACCCTGTGGGCAGCACTAAGAAGGCTGTAAATGTCCTTATCCTGCTTCTTTAATGCTCTACTGTATTACAGGGGAGAGAGAGAGAGAAAGAGAGAGAGAGAACTGTATCATTTTATCAAGAGAATCAATAAGGAACTCAACTTCACTATATTGATTCAAGAGGGCTGCTAAGGTACAGCTTTCCCTTTACTTGCTACAAAAAGCTTGCCTGAGCTTGACTTTTATATAAATTTCCCTCTTCTTCACATACGCGCATGAGCACACACGTTATTAAGCCTGTATTTGTCAGCTTTAATAAAATGCACATGAAGCGCATTTTCATGTATTGTAGACACTTTGTCTTAAATTAAAATGGAAGATATATTGCACAATTGCCTCTTCTAACTGCATCTATTGACCTAACTGAACACTGTCTTAAAAGAAGACACTCTATTTTTTCCTAGCTTGTTTATTTTATTGCAGGTGTCATGATTTAACCCCAGCCGGCAGCTAAGCACCGCACAGCCACTCACTCACTCCCCCCTAGTGGGATGGAGGAGAGAATTGGAAGGGTAAAAATAAGAAAACCCATGGGTTGAGATAAAGACAGTTTAATAGGCAAAGCAAAAGCCACGCACACAGGCAAAGCAAAGCAAGGAATTCATTCACTACTTCCCATGGGCAGGCAGGTGTTCAGCCATCTCCAGGCAAGCAGGGCTCCATCACGCATAACCATTACTTGGGAAGACAAACGCCATCACGCTGAACATCCCCCCTTTCCTTCTTCTTCCCCCAGCTCTATATGCTGAGCATGATGCCGTATGGTATGGAATAGCCCTTTGGTCAGTTGGGGTCAGCTCTCCCAGCCGTGTTCCCTCCCAACTTCTTGTGCACCTCCAGCCTATTTGCTGGTGGGGTGGGGTGAGAAGCAGAAAAGGCCTTGACTCGGTGTAAGCACTGCTCAGCAGTAACTAAAACATCCCTGTATTATATCAACACTGTTTCCAGTACAAATCCAAAACATAGCCCCATACTAGCTACTGTGAAGAAAATTAACTCTATCCCAGCCAAAACCAGCACAGCAGGACAGCCTGAGGTTTCATGAAATAAGTGCACACTTGCTCTCATACAATTTTGATTTTTTTTTCCTTTCTATTACCAATGCAATGTTCACCTACCAGTGGTTGTCTGAGTGCATACTCATATTTTGTATTTTAAGATTTTATTTTATTTTTAATGGTAACCACTATCCTTCTTGTTCTTTATGAAAATTTTCTAGAAGCTTTGGGAAAAAAAACAAACCAAAACAAAAAAACAGTGTGGGGAAAAAATCAGTTTTAAAAGTGCTATAGCATTTTGGGAAAGAATATAAACCTCTCCTGCCCTAAGGGACATGGCAGCCATATTTCCTGTAGCTAGGAAAAAAAATTCCTTGAGGAAGCTTATATGCAAATTTTTAAATGGACAAATTTTGAAAAATATTTCCTCTCAATTATTGTTCAAATATTTTTTACTATTTAAAATTTCAAAGTGAAAAAGTTGATTTCATGAGTTGTAATATTTAGATTTCACTACACAATTGTTAGATTTAGACAACTTGATACCTCCCTTTATTCTTCCAATCATAGCTTACCATATCAAAAAACCAAACAAAGAACAAAAACAACAGCTGTGGTTCAGCAAAAGTATAATCCACTTGTATGTGCCAGATTATACTGGGACTTTATACCAGAATACGTAGAATTTTTTTTAAGAAAGTGTATGATTTTTGAGGTCATCTTACTCGGGTACGGATTATATACATGACAACATTGACAGTTCCTTCTCTAGTACATTTTCTCCATTTGCAAAAATTACATATACATAGGGTGCCTCTTTTCATTTATCATATTTACTGGTAAATATGCAAGTGATCCTCACCAGCAAGAGTCAAATCAAGACTATTTTCAATTTTCATGCCTTGGAGAGTGTCCCCTTTACATGAAGTTTGTGTGTGGCATCAAATTTGACCAAAAGGACATGGAATTGCTTTTGTATGCTCACTTCTCTTTCAGAAGTCCTCAGGCTTGAAGTCTAAATGTCTACAAAAATCTAATATGCATTTTTACTGCATCACCACATAAATTCATTACAATTATTTTTAAACAAGTTTTCTTTTTAACCTTCTAATTTCTTTCTCGAGTTTATAATAATGATTTTCTTCTCCATGACTACAAACATTCTGAAGCACTGTTGAAGCAAACATTATGTAAACATGTCTTGGACTTTCTGATATAGCAACCTGGTTATGTGCACCTTCAAGTCAACCAGAGGCAAAACAACAGTTTGTCCCACAAGGCTAGGACAAAGGTAGAGAAGGAAAATCTCAAGATATTCCTCTGCCATAGACCCAAACAGCTCCATTTCATTAGCTTTTGCTCTACCTTGTTGACAATTTTCAGCTCATCTTTACAGGAGATACTGTAAATTACTGTACAAAAATGTATGGAACAGAACAGATTTAAAAAATACATCTTTTTTCCCCCCTCTGATTCATGCTGTTAGTTCTAGGTGTCTCCTAAATATGAATTTGACAACGGTCAATGGTTCTTAAAACCAGATAAGCTCAAAACACAGAGTGCTAGTTCCTACACATGCCACTTGAGTCTCATTTTCCCATGTCCTTACTGAATGGTAATACAGAAGGTTTTGTAAAAGTTTCAGTTAAATTAAAATCAATTAAATGAAACTAAATCAGTTAAAGTCAATGAATGTGAAACACCAGTATTGGTATAAAACCCCTTTACCTAAATCAAATTCCAAACTCCAATGCACATATGAGGTCCATATTGAATCCAAAAAGGTTCAGTAGCCCATAATTTAGCAAACAGGCAGAGCAGAAGAACAAAATGTGTTTGAGCACTATGACAGATAAAAAGAAATTTTAAAAATTAACAGATACGTTATTTTACATTATTTTTTACTTTATCAGGAGTTTCAAAGTAATTTTTAGGTATTAAGAAAGAAGCATGAGAAATAAATCATTTGTTTTTCACTCTTCAATTTTTTTTTGTACACTTATCATTCATGCATTCAAGGAACAGGATTTATCCCACGGGATTCATTGCCACAAAAGCAAATGTTCAAAATAAACAGTATGGGGGAAAAATGAGAGTAGTATTCTCACATTCTAAGTTCAGTCACTTACTACTTTTACTAACTAAATTTAAGTTAGCTTCCTCATTGAATTTTGTGGGACTACACTTATAGAGCCAATGGAGAAAAGTAAGCAACCTGAATCACTGCTCAGAGGATGAAACATAAGTACTTGTTTAGACTAGCTCTTGTACAACTGTTCTCTATTAATTCCCTACAGAGAAACTAGCTGCACTATTCTTCTTCAAACAAACCCTAGTTTGTAAATCATTGCATTGACTCCTCTGTAAGACAGCCTTCCTTTTAACAGGGAAAGAGGGGGGGAGGGGGGGAGAGGGGGGGCGGAGAGGGGGGGGGGGCGGGAGCGGGAGCAGGGGAGAGAGAGAGAGAGAGAGAGAGAGAGAGAGAGAAGGAGAGGGGGAGAGAGAGAGAGAAAGAGAAAGAGCGAAAGAGAAAGAGCGAGAGAAAGAGCGAGAGAAAGAGAAAGAGAAAGAGAAAGAGAAAGAGAAAGAGAAAGAGAAAGAGAAAGAGAAAGAGAAAGAGAAAGAGAAAGAGAAAGAGAAAGAGAAAGAGAAAGAGAAAGAGAAAGAGAAAACCAGCATTGTGGTTACTCTGCTGCTGCCTTCTTTGGGGAAGCTTTATTAGTACCAACCATCAGTCTGGATGATGCAGTCACAGTCAATAGATAACAATGGAAAAGCTGCAAGCCTTTGTCTACTCCATACCCTATTTTGGCATTCTCAACACAAACTGTCCCAAGCGACTGCAATCTGTGGGGATCAAAGATACCAGGTAGGGGTCTTCGTAAATCCCATTAGTTCAGAAGAATCTGCGGTTTGGCTTATCAGCTGGCAGAGTTCTTACATTCACCATGTTCCGAATTCAGAAATATGGAAATTAATTTTAAAAATAAACAAAGAAAAATACCCTTTGTTTTTTAATGAATTAGTAAAATGTGTTCAATTTTGCTGGCAACTTCTCACCAACAGTTGGAGAAAGTAAGGGTCAGTTCCTGAAAAGTTCAGTAGCAGAGAAGGAGAAAGAAAACAAAATTATATCTAAAAGATTCTTTGACTACCTCCTGTAAGATATTGCATTTCAGTGTTGACTAACAAGATTAAGAAATTCTCATCATTAATCTGTTGTGCGTACTCTGCAGTTGCTCTTTGAGCAGGTCAGCTGTTGACAGCAATGGTGACATAGTACTTGGAAGGAATATAGAAAACACATTGCATTATACATTCTGCACAGGATATCCAGGAATGCTTCTTGGACATAAACATGCAGCCCATCAGTCCTATCATCATCCAGAATATGTCAGCTTAAAAAATATGATCTATTTATTAAAGGGGGTCCTCTACAGTAGCTCTTGTATATATGCTGTTTTAAATTCTCTTGGAATGATTTCTGGTACAAAAACTGAAAGATTAAACTATGATTATATGCAATTTTTTCTTTGCTCTAATACAGTGGTGATAGGCACAAGAGCTGTTATCTAGGTTATGATAAAAGGATATGTACTAGTGGGATACATGTGTATAATTACCATGAATCTCATTGTGTGTGTGTGTGTAGAAATACATACATATAAGTATACACACATACACACAGAAACGTTTATACATATAGGTAGACTCAGATACCATTACTGATACATACTAGTTTATACAACAGTATCTCAGTATATCCATCCAAGCAATATGTTTTCAACATAAGAACTTCATTCATTCCTGTCTCCAAAACCACTTTTTTTTCTGATTTGTCTTTTTACTACTTAAGGAAACAAAGGCAAGGCAGACAACAGGCTAACACTTTTAGATAGTTATCTTATGCTTGTGTTCATCATAAGAAGGAACACACTCTGCACACACCCCTTCACTGTATCATCACTACATTGTTGGCATGATGGGTCCCTGAGCCTGCCAAACCATAATGCTTCATTCTACATTTTTTTCTCATAAGAAAGAAGCCCAGAAAGCTAATGCAACTAAATTTTTTTTTCTTTTTTTTTTTTAATTAGGAGAAAACTCAGAATGGGACTTTTCTTCTTGCAAGCTTGTGTCTTTCATTCAGATCTGCTCAATCCAGAAGCTGTGCAATTTTTTTCTTTGGTTGTTGCAAACTCCACAGTCACCTCTGGGTGTCTAGAAAGGTAGGTTTTGCAGCCTGCCACCTTGAAGGATGGGATACATGACTCTTCCCTGCTCAATCTCTGTTGTGCTGCAGGCTGCCAGTTCACCCATGACTCCCCAGTTCCCTGTTCCACAACATGCTGTGGAGACTTTCTTTTCTAAGAGAACTCTCAGGAAAGAAACAACTTCACTTTCCCTCCTTGGAGCTCCACCTAACCCAGAGGACAGCAGCCTGGTTGGACCAGGCCAACAGGCCCCTTTTCTGCTGGTACCCAAAGGAGCATAACACAATGGCATACAACACAGAATAATGAGGTACCATCCGTCTCAGAGAACAGTTTGTCAAAATTAGCTGAGTAACTTCTGTATCAATACCTATTTCTAACTTAACAAGTGAAGGGCAATGCCCACAGTATTTATATGCTGAACAGAATATTTTAATGCTCCCTTGCAAAAGGGACATTTGGCACAAAGTAATCAATTTACCACTGACAGGTACTTAGGTGTTCATATGCAAAAGAGTCTTTTGGAATATCTGGTCTTTAGCAAAACCACTTCATTAAAGTACTGCTTAGAGTTTGATCTTACTGTCCTTGTTCAATCACTGTTTTCATTAACATGGGTATGGTTTTCCTTTTTCCTAATTTTTCCTCATTTATTCTGGATTTTTAAAACAAAGCTAATAAAAGGGACAGCTAAGCATTCAACATTTCAGCCTCATTTTAAGACATTCTGGTAGATATCAATTGGCCCCTGTTAGAAGTTAAGTCAGTGACACAAACCCATTATGTCTTAACAGACTGACAGACGTCGACACCAGCCAGATCCGCAGTGGGGGAGGAAGGACTGAATGCTGCACGTGGGAGCACTCAAAACCCTTTATCACCTGGGGCAGAGGTGGTTAACACGTTAATTACAACCAAGGGCAGAAGTGTCTCCCTTCTCCTTTGAAAATGATTAGCCAAAATACTTTTGAACTAGCTATGTCTTGATCTCATGTCTTTTGAAAGACCAACGAGATTTTTCATATCTCCTTGACTGCTACCACTGTCTAGTGTCACAAGATTTCCAGCTTGGACACATACTTCAGCCTTAACCAAATACTGCCTCTCGTTCTTCCATATCTCGACGGAACATAAGAGAGAAGAGAGAAGAGAAACATGCTTTGCAGAATCCATGTTGCCACCATAATTTACCCCATTTTTCCATTAAACATATTTTACAGTTCAGCTAGAGAAAAACTGAACTACAACAAAGAGGAAGCAGTGGTAGAACTTTCACAATAATATAAAATAAATAGTTAACTTTTCTGCAGCTGTGTCAATCCAAATCTTCAAAATTGTATTTTCGGTTTTCCCTATAACAGTTATGCCATACGATGACATGAAGAGGGCAGAAGATTTTTGATGTCAATGTGGGTATAATTTTGATGAATAAGTGGAAGACTTATTTTACCAGTATGTCAGTTAAACTTTTAAGAACTGCTAGAATAATCTTCCCTTCTCTGTCTTTTCCTTTGTACTACAGATATTCAAGATAAGGAAAAATGATGCATTTTAATGCTTTATGAAGTACTTTGAAAGAAACAGGAAAAGTGGAATAAAAGATAATTTTAAAATGGTCTGTTAAATTTATACTTCTAGGGTATTTTTTTTTTTAAATGACGATCATTAGCACTTTGTTAAGTTCATCATTTTTCCTTGTAACATTAGGGTTATTAAGTATAACATCATTTTTCACTGGAATATATGGCACAATGCCAAATCATAAGCCAAGCCAAATTGAACACACAGGGAGAGAGAAGGGGAGACATACTAACAGAGGTATTTCTTAATAACGGAAACCTAGCAAAAGAGGCATCAAATTTGTCAGCAGAACTGCAGATATGAGTCTATCAATAATCCATGGCACTTTTGTATTTCCCAGCTGAGGCTATTATACAGCTTTGGATGACAGCCTGCTTCAACTTCATCATACAATCTACTGGGACAGAAACTCATAACTGGCTTTCAACATAGATCCTTCATATAAAGGGTAATAACTGCAGCCAGTCAGTGTAGTAAGATTATCAGAGAGTGCAGCAATGAGCTGCAAAATGTGGGAAAGAGAGTCTGACAGAAACCTGACAAAATAACCTCAGCAGGATAACTCCTTTAAACATCAAGAGGAGAAGAAAGGTATCAGAAAGATCCCCCACAGAACATTCCTCAACACTGTTCAGCTGATGCTTTTTAATTAAACTTATATCTTGACCTATCTTCAAACATTAGAGAAAATAAATAATTAATCAGAAACTAGAGCTACTTCAAGAAAAGCGATAAAGACACTACAGAAGGTTTTATCTGTACTGATGAACATTATTGATATTCTTACAAGTCCATTGATTTCCAATAGAAGGTTTCAATAAGACTGTCACTGTGACATAACATTATTATCTAATAATGTATCTATGTAAAGTACATAAAAGAAACTTAATTGGGCCTATTAAACCATCAAGGGCAAAAGTTTCAAAACCTTCCACATGTCTTATTTAGGATCCACTATCCTATTTTAAGAGGTTTAACATAAACGTTAGTCAGACAGATAACTTCATCTCCAGTTCCTGAGCTCCTTCAAAATTTACACAAAACTTTATTCTGAATTTGTTTTTATATAGGCTGGCTTTCACATCCAAGTGGAGACTCAAGGGTCTGAGCTTGTGCAAACTGCTCTACATGATCAGAGCTATTTAATGGTAAAGTTTTGATTGTAGATATAGAGGTAGATATATTTAGTTGGTGGGTGGTCACAAGTAGTGTTCCCCAGGGCTCAGTACTGAGGCCAGTTCCATTTAAAATCTTTATCAATGATCTGGATGAGGGGATCAAGTGCACCCTCAGTGAGTTTGCAGATGACACCAAGTTGGGCAGGAGTGTTGATCTGCTTGAGGGGAGGAAGGCTCTACCGAGGGATCTGGGCAGGCTGGATCGATGGGCTGAGGCCAACTGTAGGAGATTCAACAAGGCTAAGTCCAAGGTCCTGCACTTGGGTCACAACAACCTCATGCAACACTACAGGCTTGGGGAAGAGTGGCTGGAAAGTTGCCTCGAGGAAAAGGAGGAAAAGGAGTTGCCTGGAGGAAAAGGGTGTTGGTCAATAGCTGGCTGAATATGAGCCAGCAGTGTGCCCAGGTAGCCAAGAAGGCCAACAGCATCCTGGCTTGTATCAGAAATAGCGTGGCCAGCAGGAATAGGGAAGTGATTGTCCCCCTGTACTTGGCACTGGTGAGGCCGCACCTCAAATACTGTGCTACCCTTGCTACAAGACAGACATTGAGGTGCTGGACCGTGTCCAAAGAAGGGCAACGAAGCTGGTGAAGGGTCTGGAGACCAAGTCTTATGAGGAGCAGCTGAGGGAACTGGGGTTCTTTAGCCTGGAGAAAAGGAGGCTGAGGGGAGACCTTATAGCTCTCTCCAAATACCTGAAAGGAGGTTGTACCAAGGTGGGTGTCAGTCTCTTCTCCCAAGTAACAAGTGATAGGACAAGAGGAAACAGCCTCATGTTGCGCCAGTGGAGGTTTAGATTTGATATTAGGAAAAAATTCTTCACTGAAAAGGTTATCAAACATTGGAACAGGTCGCCCATGGAAGTCACCATCCCTGGAGGTATTTAAAGGACATGTAGATGTGCCACTTAGGGACATGGTTTAGTGGTGGACTGGGCAGTGTTAGGTTTATGGTTGGGCTCGATGATCTTAAAGGTCTTTTCCAACCTGAATGATTCTATGATTCTATGAAAAAAACACTGTGAAACATTTTAAATTAAGCTTGCTAGAAAAGTATGTGTGTGTGTGTGCACGCATTTCCATCTAAAGAGATACTTCCGCAGCCTACTGTACTGGTTTTGGGTGGTACAGAGTTAATTTTCTTCACAGTAGCTTGTATAGTGCTGTGGTTTGGATTTGTGATGAAACGTGTTGATAATACAGGGATGTTTTAGTTATTGCTGAGCAGTGCTTACACAGCATCACAGTCTTTTCTGTTTCTCACACTGCCCCACCAGCGAATAGGCTGCATTGCACAAGAAGCTGGGAGGGGACACAGCTGGGACAGCTGACCCCAACTGACCAAAGGGATACTCCATACCATATGGTGTCATGCTCAGCAATAAAACCTGCAGAGAAGAAGGAGGAAGGGGGGACATTCAGAGTTATGGTGTTTGTCTTCCCAAGTAACCATTACAAGTGATACAGCCCCTGCTTCCCTGGAGATAACTGAACACTTACCTGCCAATGGCAAGTAGTGAACGAATTCCTTGTTTTGCTTTGCTTGCGTGAGCAGCTTTTGCTTTCCCTATTAAATTGTCTTTATGTCAACCCGTGAGTTTTCTCACTTTTGCCCTTCCAATTCTCTCCTACATCCTGCTGCAGGGGGAGTGAGCAAGCGGCTGTGTGGAGCTGAGCTGCCTTACTGGGGTTAAACCAGAATACCTACTAACAACCAACAGTCCCAACCCTGTAACAACTAGCAGTGAAAGAAAAAGTTAAAGTAGGAATATAGGCAAATACAGTTACAACTTGTTAAAAAATGCAAATGTATTATGAAAATGAGATCCTAATATCTACCTCCAAGTACTGAGGAAGAACTTCAAATACCTATTGAAACCATGTAGATACCAAAGATACTTATTAGACTTATTTACAGAGTATTTTTGTCCTAAACTACATATATTTTCTGATTTGTTTAAAAGTTCAATTAATTCCCTTTTTTGCATAAGGAAAAAAAAATTATCTAAAACTCATTTAATTTTTTGTCTGATCTGATTGACATGAGAAAGAAACCAATAAGCATAATGAAGATCTCCTTCAGATCCTTGCTTATGTTATTATTGCTAGAATCTCAAATTATATGAAAGAATAATTCACAAGTATATAATTAAGTTTTAATTATTTCCTTTCAGTAATATTACTCTTCCCCATAAAATACTATTATTTTGCTTTTTTTGAATTTTATCTATTTTGTTTTCAAAAATCACAATTCTATTTCAAATATTTCATTTTCGCAACAAAAATATTTTTAAAGAGCCCAGGAAATAACTATCATTCCCCTTAATACCTTTTCAGTACCTCCCAATCCAGTGCTATGAAACTAAACTCATATTAATGGTGTTTATATGGGAAATGTAATGCAAATATCTTGGGACTGGGAGTGTTCCTTCTTTTCTTCTTCTTTTTGTTCTTCTTTCTTTTTCATGCTTATCTGCTAACAGTGCTAACAGATAACTGGATAGCTAGCATGTTTTTTTTACATTTGGAAATATGGTTTTTTTGTGGTGTATTGTATTTTTAAAAAAGTTATAGGTAAATGCAGTAATTCAACTATGCCAATTAAAAAAAAGCATAGTAATAATTAGGTATTAATAATGTACGTTTTGAGAGGAAGGAGTTAGTAAAATTACATCATGAGGCTTTATGATTAAATGCCATTCTGCTGTTGTAGAATATACACAAGAGGGACTTCTATTCCCTGCTCAATCCTCTTCATACTGTTTTGCAAGGGAACAAGAGAGAACTCACCTAATGCTGTTGTGTCACCAGGTAACCAAGTATAGATCCTCAGTCTAGCCACTCTAAATTTTTTGTGGCTTTTCATCAATGGTTTTCTGAGGAAAAATGTTAGTTTTGAGAATACAGGGAAGAAATATTACTTTTGCTGGGTATCTGCTATTTTCCATTGAAAAAAATCAAACAAGGTATGTTATTTTGAGTCATTTTGACACATATCTGAGAATTTCCTCTTTTTAAATGGAACAAGTGTGTTTTATTTCTTATCTTTTCAATACAACATTAAACTTAACCTTTCTCTTTTTTTCCACTCTCTTATAGGTCCTGATGTTTTCCTACCAGCTATTTCCTTGAAATGACCTTATACTTTATAATTATTTTTCCCAGTGTTGAGGGATTCTATGACCCAGTGCACCATGTAAGTTGTGGTTTAGTATGAAAGTATTTGTGAACAGTGGGACATCAGGTTTCTATGTCTTCAGCTTTCCTAAATGAGGACATTACACTGCCCAAAATGCAGTTTACCATTAAACCAATTTGAACTCAAACAGCTTTGTTCATAGCAAACAGAACATTCCACAATCCATTAAACTGGTATATATCAGAAAGGTTTTGTTTTGATTAAAATTTTGAAATTAAGGATGGGATTTATCTCAACAACTTTAGCTGGCTACAATGCATGCTACACCAGAGCAAATCAGCCCAGACTTCTATAGACAACATACAGGAGTAGACATTTCTAGAGAACAACTGAACTCATTAATTTTAGATATATGGTTTAGGATTGCACCCTAGAAGTGCCCATTTCTTTCCCTTGACTATAAAAAGAGTTCCTAGTGATGACTGAATTCTTGAGGATCAACTGAATTCTGCTGAAATGTTTTCACATTTTGATAGAAAGCAAGTATTACAAATTTTTCCAACAGGATATTCACAGTTTCCAGTGTTTGCCCCATCATGCTACAAAGAATGGAAATGTCAAAACATTCTGCAACACAAAATATCTTTATTTCACTTGTCACTACTTATTAATAACAGAGGAACCTCAGACATCTCTATCTAGTGTCTGAAGTATAAGGTACTATCCCATGAGTTTAAAGACCATAATGAGACTTCTGGATAGAAAATCACTAGAAGTGCATGACAGCTACTAAAGGAGTACATGTGTACTGTGTTAAATTGCCAGACATTCCTACTGAAGCCTACTGCAATATAGTAACCATTCTTCATGCTTCAAGCAACAGACAACGAGCACAAGGTAGGCATAATTCACGTAAAACCTTCAGCTACAGAAAATTATGTAAGATAACTTTTCAGCCCACTACAGCAGTGAAGAAATAGTCCCATTTTTGTCTAATAAACCCTCCTATGCCTCTTTCTTTCCTGCTGTGACCTTTTCTTAACTGTTCTCTTCATGCCTTACTTAGAACAAAATGCCACATTCACATTTGAGAATGCTGTTTTGTTTCCGAATCAATCCCTCATATCCTAACAACTTGTGAAGTTATTTTGATACAGTTTTGTGTCAGATCACAAAAATCTTTTTACATTTTTATAGATATGTTACAAAAATAAAATGATTTCTTGGATTCAAACATAGCAAATAAACAATCTTAGCATACTCAAGCACAGTATAATGAGCATTCTTGAACAAAAGAGTAACTCACCTCAGTGCAATACCTGAAAATACATAAATACTTACAGAGAGAATGAGAGAAAAAGCTATACAGTCGTGGATTATTACAGAGGTTTCTGTTACATATTGCACAACTGTGTTAGCCCTCGGTCTCCCCTGAGGCATTAATTCCATTCCATGGACACCTTAAAATTCAGTTCTGTTCTGAGCCAGGGTGAAAAACAGGCTTATTAAAATTCTCCATGAAAGGAAAACCCTGGAATCCTCGCACTGAGGTAGGTCCATGGTTTTGCTGAATCCAAAATCTCCAAAACTCCAGGGTTTCTGCTCCTGGCAGCAACCTTCTCCCTGACTATTTCAAGGTTATGGATAGTTGAATGAATGATATCAAACAGCTTGATTTAGGACAGGAAGAACTTGGCACTTTGCCAAGCAGGTAAGGTGGAAGTAAACCAAATTTACCCTGTTTCCAGAAGAATTTCAGTAGAATATATTTGCTTTTTTTTTTTTTTTTTTTTTACAAATCAAAGATATTAAATGAAAATTGCCCAGACTTCTTCCATCAGCTCTTTCTCAAAAGAACCTCTGTACTATGACTTCTGTCACATACCTGGCATGAGTCATAATTTTTTAAATACAGCTTTACATGGTTTAAGGAAAAAGTACCTATATGAGACCTGAGACTTTAAAAGCAGCACAAACTCATTCATAAGGTAATTAATCACAAAATCATAGAAACGTGGGCTGTGAGAGACGTCATTTAGTCCAATTTCCCAGTCAAAACAGGACTATCATTAACACATGATCAATACTAAAAATATGACTCTTCATTTAAATCCTTCCTCAGTGTTAGAGATGTGAACCATATAAATTATAAAATCTTAAAAAGGCAACTATCACGGACTTCCAGCTTTCCATGTATCTTACATCAGCAGCATTCTTGAACCACTGTTTTTCTGGCAATATCCTCTCAAGGACAACATACAAAGGCCAACATCGATAGCAAATATTAATTCCTTTCTAAAAATGCAAACATTACAGAACTTCACATTAAAAAAGTATATATGAAAGATCATTTAATGTATGTTTATATGCAGCATAAACTCTTACTTATTAAAAATAATACAAGATATGTTAAAGATTTCTTTGTGCTGTATTTATGTTTATTGTAAAGGTATTCTGTATTTCAGAAGGTGCAGTGGTTGCCATGGAAACTAATTTTTAGTCTATTGCAGAGTAAATAATTCTATAAATCTCACTTCATATCCAGTCCACAGGTATGATTTCCCTTTATTATTGGGATGGGAGCAGAGAAGGGGATAATTTTTTTCCTCCCTAGGTATTTTTTTCTATGTAGTAGCTTTTCAGTTTGTCTGGCAGTGTCTTCTAGAGAAACAGAAGTAATTAAGAAGAGAAAAGAGGAACCCAGATCTTGCAGGAGTCCCTGTCTGAATTACTGAATGCTTCATGAACTGACGGAAAATCATTTATTTCTCAGAATCTCATTGCTTCCATAGGTAGAATATGAATAAATGACTTGCTAAATGTACTTCTCAATAGGTTGAGAAGCTGAGCTAATTATTTTTGTAAAATGATTTAAAATACTGCAACTAAAGGTGCTGTATAAGCTCAAAGTACTACTGTTGTTCTGAGTATTACTACCATTTATTACTGTGCTGGGATCAGTGGAGTTCATTTCGACAGAAAAGAAAGTTATCAAGTGAATTTCACACTTCCTGGAATCTGCACATCACCTATCACACATTAGTATTTTAATGTTTTAATAGAAAGAGACTTAGCTTTCATCCGATATGCAATTTTGTACTTAGTAAAAATGCATGTGGATGTTTATTCAACACCCCAAGGTGCTTGCTTTAGGAATATAATTGATGGAATTGCACTAAGAACTCCATCTTTATTGTGTTACATCTTTATATGCTATTGTGTTATTATCTGTGCAACACTGTATGTATTATCTATGTATCTAATAGGAAAACTACGTTTCTTTTGTGCTTAGGGTTTTTCCAGAACCTAGACTTTCGCATTACCCTTTACAGTCTATCTTCTGCAGCATCCATGCAGAGCTGGGAAGTAGAAATCCTTATTCTACTGATAGGACTGAAGCACAGTGGAGCTAACACATTCATCTAAAACTGTGAAGGAAATCTGTGCCAGGGCCAGAAGAGGTATCACAGCTCCAGTGCCTACCTCCACTGTTTAACTGGTTTTCATAGCGGGGCCCAACCACCATACTAATAGGGAAGCTGTCGAACTGCGTCAGCTCTGAGTGTTGAACATAGCCGCGTCCGGCAATGTTATTTGTAGAGTTCACCACTGAGCCCATTCAAGATTTCTTACAGGAAAGGCACATTTGAACTGTACTCTGAGGAAATGGGTTGCTGTTGCTGTAAGGAAGTGAAAGAGATCCTGATACCTGAAAGGGAAAGAGGAAGGGGGCCAGATGGGGAAGTCCCTGGAGAGTTGGTCCCGCTGCATCTGCAGGTATGTGAGGGATACAGAGCAGGAAACACTGAGTAGTGCTGCTGGGAATGGATCTTTCACCAGCCCCAGCAGCATCTGTCTGTCTGCATCAAGTCTGCTGGCTTTTCCTAGTGCTCTGACATAACAAAAGCAGGCAGCAGGGCCAAGGCCATTTTGCTGTCCCCAGGGTTCTGCTGCCTTGGAGAGCTATCTACCTTGGCCATGATGAGAGCCAGGCCAAGGTTAAAAACAGTAAAACTGCAGCGAGGGCAATTTTATGCAGTTATATCGACATTGTTGTATGCAACATCTTTACTATAAATTTGATGCAAAGAAGAATTATCAAGTATCTGTGAATATCAGGAAGGTCTCCATAAGAAACCATGTGGAGGCATCACCTACAACACAAACAAAAATAGCCAGTGGATATAAAACTGTATTTTTTCAAAAGACTGCCCTGTCCCAGCGCAAATGAGCATAGCAATGCCTCTAAATTCATCTTATTAGTGACATAGAAAAGTATTTTCAAGTTTGGATTGCATAGGGACTTCTTCATTTTGACTGCTATTGCAGCGTTAGATCTGTCTTTCTCCTCTGTCTGTTTCCATTTATTTCCTACTCAGGCAAAGTTGCTTTTAATGTCAATGGGAGGTGCAAGTGCTCAGACTTTATGCAGATCATCCATGCACTTGAGTATCATAATTGGTTTAACTACTTCACTTTTGCCAACCATGTTTCAAACAAAAGCAAGGCTAAAATGTCATTTTTGCAATATCTCCAGTGGCTGCATTGAATCACACTGCTCAGTTCAGTGTTTCCAAGCAATATCATCTTCCTTACACAGGATTTATGGACTTATTCAGGAAAAATGAGGGAAAGGGAGATTACCGTAATCATGTTTTCTGACTTGCTATGTATTTATCCATACACTAATTCTGTAGAAAGCACATTTCCTTTTCTGATGCCAGCAAAGTATTCCTCATGTACTTAATCTGAGAACTTGGGCATTCTGGGAATGTCTTATTTGTTTAGCCCTGAGGTTCTGAATGTTTTGGGTGAATAGCAAAGGAATCCAAACGCATCGTTTGGTTTCAAGGAAATAAAAGAAAGAAAACTTTCACACAAGGAGCCTTTATATCTAAGTAATTTCTATTCTTGCAAGTCTTCAGACTGACATCAACATTTCAGAGCTTGCCAAACATACACATCCCTTGAGCAAATGAACTATCACACAACTGCAAAGCTGCTACAGCTGACCTCCATTAATAATCTGCACATTCTTAAGGTGCCTCATGTTTCTGGCTGTTTGTTGTCCTACTCCATCCTCTGCACTTTTCAAGAATTGAAGTGTTTAATATTAACCATGTTATAAAGAGTGTACATTTGTGAAGAAAGCATTGGACTGAATCATTTGGCTTACAGAGGTTTACATAACTTGATATAGTATAACTTAAACTAAATCACTCAAAGGAATATGAGTAAATTGAAGGGTTTATTAAAACTCCTTAACTCCCTTCTTAAATTACAAGTCAGACCTAAAAGCATCCAAAATCATGAGATTCAGGGAAAGGCTTCTTTCATGCCCATCTTAAGACCACAGAGGCCAGTAAAAATACTGTTTAATTTGGCAGATTGTCTCACACATAACTTCAGGTACTCAAAAATTCATGCAAAAAAAGTCAAAATGAGTTAATTTCTTGACATACACAACAAAGTATAAAATATAAAATGAAAAGCAGAATTACAATCAGATGGAACAAACACTTTTATACCTATCTCTGTAAACTACTGAAATTTGATTGTGGCATGCACTCAGGCATCCGATATCCTGAAAAATTCTGTATAGTGCATACCAATTTTCACAAAATTGTTCTACTGAGATGGGGGGGAGAGATGAATGCTCTTTTTCCTATATTTTCCACTATTTAATATACACTATTGTATTCAATTTGCTGAACTAAAAGGTCCAATATAATTTAATATTGTATCTGCACTGATTTTGTTTGTTTGGTTGTTTTTCTTAATTCAACACTTATTATTGCAAAGCAATGGTAATTAATATTAATTGCGGTAAAATTCTCCACACACATTTCATACAGTTTCTTTACCAACAGTTGAAAAATTGGTCATGAAGGATAAATAATAAGGTAAATGATGAAGGTAATGTAATGAATGTAATGTAATGTAATGGTCATGAAGGTAAATAATAAGAATCTAGTTCATATTAACAACAGAAAACACAGCAGAACTTGATCTCTAGCCTTTACTGTAGGAAGCAGTTTTGTGGGAAAATAAACAAAGGGCAAGAAGACCATGGCTGAAGGAAAGGAAGCATTTACTGAGACAGGTAGTATTTAGAGAATTTAGAGAGGTTTGTTTCCACTGCACTGGAAATGACATGCTTTGTATATGGTTTTTGTGGACTTCCCCGAAAAGTCCATAAAACAATATAGTTTAAATTATGGGTCATTATTGTCTAATTTTGCACATAGATAACCTAAATGTCTAAAGCATGTTTGCACTGGTTTTTGCTCAAGAAAATCTGATCAATGACATTGATTTTGAGGACACAATATGTCAGTGTTAAACTACAATCTCCTTCTTAATGCACACTTACAATGCCCGTTAAATAAACCCAGAACACAATACCTCGCATAGCTTCATTGCCTCAATTAATCAAATAGCCCCATGTCTCTAATTAACATTAGTGTACTATCTGTTCTTAGGGTAGGGTAATATTCATTTTGAGCTGACTCATACACTGCAGACAGGAGCTCAGGGTTAATGCTGATCCCACTAAAAACTCCTACTTCTCTCCAAGAGGGGGGAAGTCATGCCAATCAGCCACAGATTCAAAAGCTCCACTACAATTTCAAGTGTATATACACACACATTACAAAGAAAATGGGAAAAAAGGTCAAAGACAGACCATCCATCAAACACAATATCCATTATGTCCACATGTTAACATGCACAACTAAGATATATGAGACTGGGGTCTTCTTTGTAGTTACAAAGATCTCTAAAGCAGGATAGATCTAATACAAAATTATTTTCTTCTAGCAGTGGATCAAGCACAGAGTCAGTGACTTTGTATCCAGCCAAAAATATCTCAAATGTTCAAGGCTCTGCAACATATTTCTGTAATATCCACTACTGAAATTACAGCTGATTCTTCAAGAAATCATTAATTGCCTCCAGCAAACTGTGTTTTCCTTCTTCTGTGTGACCTCCCCTTATTCATTCCCCTTCAGACACATGAAACCAGAGCACTACATCCCATGCAGTCTTAAAACTTTGGCCAACACCTTGCATAAACACCAGCTTCCTTGGACATTTAGGCGATAGTTTTGTCTGCTTCAAGTGTTTCAATGTTCCTACATTTTAATGTGCCACCAGAAAAAGCACACGGATTTCACTACATAGTTTAGGTTGGGGGATGAGGGTAGTAAGTCTGTCAGCTACGTTATGATTCCTATGTTATTTTGGTTTGGTTTATTTTATTTGTAATTGTGTATTGTCCTTGCTCAACTCAAAAGGCAATTCTTACTCCTGTCCAGATTCAGACTCAGAAATCCCCTCCTAGGACCCTGTTCACAGTCCCACACTTTCTAGTCTCATATCTTACTTTCATACCATGAGCTGACTGTTGCTAGTTTGGCAGCAAACTGCCATTTTCAATGTATTTTGGCTGATGGGGGCGGGGGGGAAGGGAATAAAAAGTATTTGCCTGAGGAAGCAGCAGTAATACAGTAGTTTGTATGGAATCCAGAATGGATTTGCCCCTAAACAACAGAAACACAAGGTCCCATAAAAAGTTCTTGTCTGTGTGAAGCAAGAGGACACAACAGAGAGAGGATTTTGTAAAACTGTTATATAAAAGTCATGGTACTTAAACTCTAAGAGTAGACTATTAGCGTTACTATAAATAGAAAAAAAGTGTTTAGCATTATTCAAAACCGATGGTGCAATTTTGTTCCTACTCATAACCACTTTTCTTTAATTTTGAGGTCTTGGTCACAGATCAGGATATCTTGTTTTGTTAAAAGTTTGCTTTTATCTTTTTACTAAAAGATTTGGTTTCCAGTCAAAACTATAAATGCATTAGCAAGTAGTCTGGTCAACATTCATTGTATTGTGAATCAATCTGCTTCCGAAACACCAGCTGGGCTTTTTTTTAAAACCCTCAGCAAGAGGAAGATCTAGAAGCAAGCCTTACGGGAAATATTGTTTTTGTTTGCACTCTGCAATTCATTCCTGAGACATGTACAAGACATGGGAAAAGAAACAGCATCTCAGAGAAAGATGGAATACACAAAACTACAAAGACTTCTCTAGGGATGTCGTTCCTCTGGTCTACCGGTTTATAGACTTGTGTACAGGACTGTTACTCTCCTAACTGAATTGATAGATTTTCCTTTTATGCCTGAACACTGAACAGGGATAAAGAGTCAAGGCAATACATAACTTTATTCCTTCAAATATTCTGTTCTCTCTTAACAAACACATTTGAGAAGGAGACTTCACCAAACCCCCAGACATAATCGTGCTAAAGCAGACTCACCTGGGAATCCATCTATTTATCATACACCACTTTTGTCACATTTATTTAAAGTGACAAAATTACATACAATATGGTACCACTGTGATTTGCATCATTATTTTTTTAAATCCACTACTGATGCATTCTTCCAAAAGCTGGCACATGGGAGCCAACTTACTTCTAAATTTTGATGTTATTCCTCCATAGCTGTGATAGTAGCAATTCCCCATTCTACATACCTTCCTGTTCATGAATAGCTTGTTGTACACTCCTTCCTTTTTCCTCCTCACTGCCCCACATTTACTAGAGCTTCAGTGATTCTAGTTATTGATTTAGCCACCTAAGGTATAAAACCCCAGTGCCCAGATGAAGATGTGATAACTGAATTCTTCTTTCCAGAAAAGCTACATAAATGACATATGAGAAAATAATCCAGGTTTGCCTGTAATGCTGCTTTATCTGCCTATTTATCTGCTTCCAGAACTCCAGCTGTTATGCTTCTGTATAGATATTGGTAAAACGTTTCAATCAAATGACTGTCTGAAACATCAGGTATTTTTCATGACCCCTCTTCTATTTGGTCTGTATTTCCCTCTTATATGTGTCACTCACTAGGTCTCCAAAATACATGGTCAAGTTTAGTTAGTTTATGGTGTGAAACACATTCTACCCCAGAAAGACTCTGACAGATTCTTGAGAAAATTTCTATTAATTTATATTGTCATTTACCTCAGTACTATGGTTCAATCTCTATTACCTGTACTAGTTGCTGTCGTACATGCTTATCTCATCTCAGTAGCTACAATACTCATAGGAGATAGTACTGAACTGAACTGCAAATACATCAAGATTTAAAAGTGCTTGTAGAATTTTTCCTGGATTCTTATTAGTCTGACTGGCAATTGTTAGGTGAATGACTAAGCCAATATTTTCTATGTTTTCTGTTTCCTCCAGCTGAAGATCTTACATTCTCATTCAATTGTCTTATCTTAGAACTGCATGACTGCTCTGAATAAAAGTCAGTTTTCTATGTTTGTGACTTTCTTGCAACAGATAATTAAATTATACTGTTGGGTTTCATTAGCATGAGCCAAAGGAGTCCTGAGCTCAGTAAAATGAGTGCATTCATTAAAGTCCTACTAATTTACAGTTCCTTTCTAAAGTCCCTGGACAAGCTGCACTGTTTATAGTTAAATAAAGTTGTAGCACAACATTGACAACAGGCCCCAACTTGAAAGCAACTGTGATATTCTGAGTCCTCTCTCATTGTAACCACACGATAATTCCTTTCTGGGAGACAATATAATCAGTCACCTGCTTCTTGGTGCATCTGGTGCTGTGTTATGCTAGGATAACCATGTCCATAATGCATCTTTGCCTAACAGTTTCCTCAGTAATGCAGAGACACCTTAAAATTATTAGAAACTTTGAAAGACATTTACTAGACAATTCACATATTTCGATAGCCTAATTAATACCTACAAACATTGATGTTAACTGGCTTTTGCCTTGGGAATCGGTTGATAACCTTTAGACTAAACAGCGTAAGGCACACTAGTAAGTACCCCAACCAGATACAAATCAGACCTGTAAAAATGAAGCCAACAGACAGCTGAAACTGTGGCTGTGATCTGCAGCAGTCTCTACCACGCCAGGTCCACACCTGTGGTCATCAGCAAAGATACTGCTTCCCTAATGACCTGATAGCATGTTTCAATGCTTGTAATGGCAGTTTTGCCTTCAGGCTGAATCCCAACTAACATTCTCAATTCTCTGTGTTTAAGTGCTGATCTCCAGAAAATTGCATGGTGCTTGTTTTCCTTATCTAGTCAAACCTGCAAAACCCTTCCCCAGCATCTTATACTGATAATGTTTGTACTTTTACCAAGTAATATCATAAGAGACTCTAAACTCTGTTTTGTGCTTTAAATACCATATCAAAGGAGCATGCCTAGTTTTTCAATGGTTACCATACTCCTTATTCACTGTAGTGAATAAGGCACAGTCACACAGGGAGGATGACTTCTAAACCACTGGCCTACATGTAACTTCCATCTTCCTCAAAACATCTACTGATCTACCTCACCCAACTTCACAGATGACCCAATGTCTCAACTTAAGTTCCAGAAATCTGCTATTTTGTAGCAACTGCAAGGTTCTTTTTAAACCAGAATTGTTAAAATGTTTGCCTATATTAACAAAAAATTATAGACATTTAAAAAGCTATACATGCTTCTAGCCAGACACTTCAGTGGTAGGTAGAAAACACTACCCAAAAGAGCTTACTTCACAGATTGACTTCCATTGTTTTTGTCTGTATATACATTTCCCCTTTTGTGATCTAAAGAATGTTCATCTACCTGGAATCAAACAATAATTTAGGTTGTAAAAGACAACTGGAGCTCATCTAGTCCAACCACCTAGTCATCTAGTCAAAGCAGGGCTAACTTCATATCTAGATCAGGTTGCTCACAGTCTTCTCTAGCCAGTCTTTGAAAATATCCAAGGACAGAGAACTCACAGCCTCTCCAGGAAATCACAGAGGACACGACCTAAATTAGAAATTCAGTCTAAGAAATAAGTTTGGCAAGAATATTGAGTAGTTACGCTCCGTTTAATTTTCTCAGTCAAAACCCTGTGATGATCCTAGATGTATTTCTATAAAGGAATAAATAAAATTTTGCCATAGGGTAACAAAGGGCAGATTTGAGAAGAAAAAGAAACGTTCACACATCACTGAAAATGAGCTCATTTTAAACATATTAAAAGGTATTAAATGCACCACAGCATATCCTCTGCCATAGCAGATAACCCAACCCACAGAGGTGAAATGGGGACTGGGAGAGAAATATATTAGCTAAATAAGGTATCACTTACCTCTGCCTGTAAAGCAAGGTTACGTTATAGGGCACAAATCCTTTTAGTCATTCTTGAAAAGTATGTGAAGGTATGAGACTGGAAAGAGAAAAGGACCATGAAACATACAGCATAGCTGTCAAAAGCTACAGGAAATTTATAGGTGGCTGCATAATTATTTAGAGCCATTTTAAAGACTTTTTAATGTAATCATTTTAGGTTAAGATAATAACAATATTACAGTCAATCTGCTTTCTTCCACATCTTGTGTTGGGACTGAATCTGTCAACAAGACCACACAACCTTTCATTGTCAGGCTGTCATCCAGAAACATTAATTAGGCCAGTAACTATTAAAGCAATACCCACAGCTTTAGAGTCAAAATGATATTTCTTTACCTACAAAAATGAGTGATGGATAAAACCACCTAACATTATACTTACCAATATAATTTGAAGTATAGGGATGGAAAGAAGATGAAGCTTGTTCCCTCCTTATACTATTTTACACTTTTTGCATCAGAAGCCTTCACTAGTGCACTCTGATACAATGACTGTCATTATATTATAGTGCCAATAAAAAACATCAGTTGATTCAGTAGCTGACAGCATACAATTACATTTCTACCTATAAGTAACTTCTGCTTACAATGAAGTTTTGAGAGAAGTAAATGATTTCACCACTACAAGAAAAAAAAAAAAATCTAATTTTCCCTTCTAATTTCCTGACAGTATTAGAGGAAAGTATTTATAATGCAGCAATATAGTTCTTCAGAATTAGAAGAAGAAAAGAGCTGTTGCCACTGAACTTTAAGATCATACATCCAGCAAAAGCCTCTGCTTGAAAATAACAAGTGGCCTAAATGAGATAACAGATAAAGGTAGAATGAGTTGCAAGTTGTTTTTGTAAATCTCTAAACATAACTTGAATGGCTATTTCATTTCATTCATCAGAGAAAGTTATCTAATACCTTGTTTTCTAAATGGTTCTATTTCCTAATACCTTTATTTTTCTAAAATAAAACAGAAGTTTGACCATAGTATCTAAAAAAATAGAAAAGCAGTCGGTGACTAGCAAAAATAGTACCAATTTGAACAGAATTGTTTATTTAGTTTGTCTTAAGTCATCTGCAAAGGAAACTCATCTTTATGATACATTTGTCTTGTAACATGGTTTCTTTTTATAAACAGGCGTGTCTCTCCACTCAGGGGAGCTAACTGGCTTATTGTGTTTGTGATGTGCTGCCATGATGGCCAAACAAGAGATGTGTAGCATATTTTATCTACAAGTAGAGTATCTTACAAAATAATTAACAGGGAAATATTACCTATAAAGCTTTGCTAGAAATCTTAATTATGAGTTCTGTTGCACAACCTTCATAGACATCTTGCACAATATACTAAGCTGGGCATTTTAATGTTTTTGATTCCCTCTATCCTATCTGATTTCTGAATTTAGTTCATTTCAGGCTCCTGGAAAGGCACTGACCATTTTCAGTTTGTAAAAGCATCTACAAAGGAAACAGAAAAGGTGAGGATGCATTTAAATATCCTTAGATGAAGGAGAATGCTTCAAAATGATTTTACTGGTTAAGAATTAATAAAGCTACATCACATTCAAAGGACAATGCAATTATCTGCATTACTTACTGGCTGAGTTAGACATCTTGCTGCATGTTTATTTTATTAAAAAGTTAAAAGTATAGAATGTAAGTAGTCCAAGGGAATTCACTTTTAAGAACCTGAAATTACAGTGACAAAGAAAAACGAAACATATTTGAAATAACTTGAATTAGAGAATAAAAATGTGATTGATTTATTACAAGAGGAAATAGCATGCATAAGCCTAGGCAATGAAAGTGTTTATGTACTTATGATATACACATGAGAAATACTTCTATTATGTAGATTAAAGTTTTATTGGAATTTAGAACAGGCTGATGCTATTTGGCTTGACTCTTACAACAATATAGGAGTGGAATCAGTTCTATGGTGTTTGTAAAATTTAAATTATTTTATTTTATTGTTCTCTTTAAAGGAAGAAAAGCCTTTTAGAAAGGAAAATGTGTATATTATTTATAATACTGTAGTAGACTGAGGTAGAAAATGCATTTCAAAGAACTATGGAACAGTTTAAACAATATTGAGGAATGAAAGGAAAATTTTTTTTGGGCCCTTAATGATATTAATAAAGGTTGTGATACTAGAGAAAACTTGTTTGGGTAGCCATGTGGAATAAAAGGTACAGCATTTACAATCTGAACCAAAGAGTGCTATATCTATCAACAAGGAATAAGCTATATAAAGAAGCAACTGCAAACAGCCTTACAGTAAATGCAAGACATTTGATTTATCAAGCATTTCATTTGCTCTGCCATTCATAGAGAGTGACAAAGAAGCCTTTTTCAGGCATTGTTTTCTGATTTGCTTCTCTTTCCTGTACCCTTAGTGCTCCTACATTATTTGGTAATCCCCCCCCCCGCCGCTATTTCTGAATATCATAAGCAGAAGGAAATAACTTCTGCCCCAAATGGCCAGGCTGGCCAACAGGTATTACTCAATGTCCTGGGACCTCAGCTTCTCTAGCAAGGCTCTGAGTACTAAGGAATGCTGGTCAGAGTTTATCTGGCACAACAGGGCGTCTACTAGATATGATGTGTTTAAAGAAGGTCTAAAAGCAGAAAGGTTTCAGGAAGCCTGTCCCATTTCCTGCCAGCATGCCAGTCAGGCTCAAGAGGATCCAAGACAGGAGAGCCCATCGCAGTCCAGCCCAGGAAAAGAGGGCTTCAGAGCTACAAACCCTTGCAGACCCCAACAGCTGAAGCTCCCACCTCCCCTCGATGGTAGCTGGTCCACATAACCATGACAGTAGCATCTTCCCACTCTCTAAAGGGATAAGAAAGAGAACATCAAACCTTGACAAATTCAGTGATGGATTTAAAGTTAAAGTTAATGCTGACATCATCCAGTGGGTTATTCAAATTTTTATTGCTTATTCTGGAAGATTCCAGTAAGTCCTAACTGTACGCTAAAGTGTGTCTGAAAGACAGTCAAACTAAAAAAACCTACCCTTTGATTCTGACAGCCCTTTCCAGAACTCCAAAATATTACTGCAATATTTCTTTGGAAAGAGTTATTCTAAAAACCAGAAGTTTCAGAGAACTTTAATATGTTAACAGTGAACAAAGGAAGGAGGTTTGAAAGGAGAAGGAGCAAATGGTGATCGGTTCTTTTTCAGTTAGATAAAACACATTCCTTACTCTTGAGGAGTCAAAGCTCAAAATAATGAAGCTTATGATGACCCTAACAAAAAGGAAGCTTTTAAGACACCACAGTCATAATGTAATCATCCCATACTTCTATTTGTAAATTATCCATAATACTGTATAATCGATTTGCTTGGAAATGTACAGATAATGAATGTTTCCTGGTACTGTGTTTAGCACCTTTTCTCTCATCAACATGTCAGGAATTTATGCAGGGAACATTTAATAATGATAAAAGTGATTCTTTGCATAATATTCCCATAGTACAAAGAGAGACCTCTGATATGACCCTCCTCTTCTCCCCCTTCTCCAGTATTTTGTATTCTCTTTTATCTCTTTTCTATTTCTCTCTGTGATCAGCACTTTATCTATCTGTCAGATCCCAGTTAGAGGCTGCAGAAAACATATTTTTTCTGAGTAGCAGGCTGAACATGACCAAGACCATCCTCGACGAAGCACACATTTAGATGCTGGAATCTAGCAAACATTATCCTTGTCAGATTTGCTTGTCAGATATTTTCCTTGTCAAATGCCTGCTATCTCACAGAATTAATCCTCTGTAACTCACAAAAGAATTTAGTCCATAAAATTTGAACTGATTTCTCTCTTTTTTAAAGGAAAAGGGAAAACATGGAAGAGATTTCTCTACTGCTAGCTAAGATATTTTAGCAATCCTCTCTTTCCCCAATATTTCTGTCTCTTACTCCATCAGTTTTAGAAGAACAGAATTCCTAGATTGCTGATTTAATCCATTTGATAGAGAGAAATGTGCGTGTTGTGGGGGTGTACTGGGCCTAACTGGGATAGAGTTAACTTTCGTCATAGCAACTTGTATGGTGCTGTTTTAGATTTATGACCAAAACAATACTGATAACACACATGTCCTAGCTATTGCTGAACAGTGTTTGCACAGCACCAAGGCCGCCGCTGTTTCAGTCTGCCCTGCCACAGCGAATAGATTGGGGGCTGCGCAATAGGTTGCAAGGGGACACAACCAGGCAGATGACCCAAACTAACCAGAGATACTCCATGCCATATAATGTCATGCTCAGCAACAAAAGGGAAAAAAAGGGCGTTTAGGGAGGTTAGCCATCTTTTGTTTGGGAACTGGCTGGGCATCAGTCTACCCATGGCAGGTGCCGAGTGATTGCCTTTGCATCACTTGTTTTGTTTTCTTTCTCTCTTCTTCCACTTATACTTCACTTATTAAACTTTTTTTTTTTCTTTTTTTAATCTTGACTCCTGGGTTTTCTTGCTTTTACTCTTCCTTTCCTCTTACCCTGTCCCAGTGAGGGTGTGGGGGGGAGTGACCAAGCATCTGTGTGGTGCTTAGCTGCCCACCCAGGTTAACCCACAACAGGGAGGCAAGGGGAAGACAACTGTCTGAGACCTGGTTCCCTCTATTTAAGGGTAAAGAAAAGGAATGTATTGAAATGTATCATTAAATGAAACAGGTAACAACTATTTCAGTAATCCAGCCATGACTGACAGTTCCCATTTCAGTCCAGCCTGTAAAGGCACTTGTCTTTGCCTTGTTGAACTGTGACTATCTGCCAGAAGTGCATTAACGAATATCATTGACCCTATGGTCACATGTACTTTATTCTTTTCTATCTATCTACAGAAAAGAATATAGCATACAAAGCAAATCAATAAAAATTAAGTATTTTAGTTGCTTAAATTTTGTTTGGTTTGTGTTTTGAAAATGAGATGTTAGAGTAAGTGACAGCTACATGGGAATTTATGCTATATCCTGAAGTGATTTTCATAACCAACAAGTATTTAAAGAGAACAGAACTTAAAATTGCAAATGCAATTAGTATTTTTATTAATGTAATAAGGTGAATTAGCAGATGATATGCAGTCTTCCTGAGCTGTGTTCTGTGAACATGTCAATAGAATTCTTACCATTCCAAATATCCTACCTTACACATGCAAAATTCATTTCTGTAAGCAATCACCACCATTCACTTGACTTCTGCTCTTCTGATGAGCTCCCCTACTAGTAACCTCATCTCAGACATTGATAATGGAGATAGGAGTTTCTACAAAAACTCCTCTCTCCTGTATACCATGGACAATCAAACAAAAAACTCTTCTAGGAACTATATTCAGTAGATGCTTTACAGCTGGAAGTCTCTATTTATTAAGGTTTTTTTAAACAGCGATTACTCAGTTTCAACACTGTATTTATATTGATAACTCTACAAGAAGCTGGAAATAGTAGACAAGTTGGATAGTATCTCTTTTCAACAATGCTCAGTTTCTGGTAGCCAGCAGCTAACCACATAATTATTATTCTGTTTTCAAGAAGATATTAAAGCTCATTTATTTTGAAGTGTTCATTAGTAACAAATAATTTTTTTCCCCTCACACTCCTGTCCCAGTGCACTAATTAATATATGGATATTAATTTGGATATATTGATAATATAGGTATGTTATTTTGGATAATATATGGATATTAATACAGATATTAATATTTCTACAGAAAGCTAAGCTACAACACAATACAAATGCACTTGTCTTCATAAAACAAAAGAACAGAAAAAGAAAAAAGCTGCAGAAAAAAAATTAGTGCTTTGACACTGTGATCAGCACTTCCAGGATTAATATTCATTTATAACAGGTAGTTTTGCAAGAGCTTCAGTAAAAAAAAAAAAAAGCACTCCAAAAAGCCATCTTGCTCATTCTTAAGGAGCAGCTTGTAGGTCTCTTGAGACACTAATGATATGGTCATTGCATGTGATAAAAACACTACATATGTATTTGATACAATATAAATAAAAGATCACCTAACAGAGTTGCTTTTGAATATAATCAACTATTTATATACCCCACCATCGCCTCTGTATCAGAAATGTGCCTAGTAACATGACATCTGACTCAGCCTGGTGGGAAAATATTTGATAGACATGTTTTCTAGATTGTAACCTGAGTAAATAAACATCAGCAAAACCAGTAACATTCCTACTACTCCCTGTTTTATTCATTTACCTCAGTTCCCCAGTCAAAAATCAAGATGAGTGAAGATTGCTGCATCTCACACAATTTTATGAGAAAAACCCTTTGGAGTATTTGCAGGAGATTCTTCAAGTACTGCCATAAGACAGTCAGTCAATAACACCCAGATATCTTCTGATATTTTAGTCTTCCTTGTACTCTGCACTTCTCTGTGAAACCAAGAAACTAGTACCATATTTTCTTCTAGGAAGAGGAATAGGATTTGTCTAAACAAATTAAATACTAATGACTAGTCATTTTTCTTTTACATGTATTCATTTAAGTATTTCTCATCCTCATTGTGTTTCTATACTGAGGATGAGGCTTTTACATCCTGTTTAGGAGACCCAGAAAAGCATTCACAACTCAGAGAACTGCTGTAGTCACTTTAACCACTTTCCCAGCCCTTGACTTCCCATGGCTACTCAAACATGCTGCTCTTGTGCCTGTGGCTACATAGTTTTCACGTAGCTGCTCAGTACCTCTCTCACCACGGAGCGCCCTGTTTCGCACTAAATTCCTATGCATTCACTCATCCACACGGACTATGTCTGGTTTGGCAAATAGTCCAGTGTATTGGGAAGCAGGTCTGCAGAGGAAAACAGATGGCACTGAGGAATTAAAGTCTAGAGTGTGCATGCTTCAGACTATACATTATTAGCTGTAGCCTGAGCCGATAGACTGAATGCCCTTTAGCAGTTGGAGGGCATTAGACATGCTTCTGAAATGCATATGCCAGATGATTTCATACAGAAGAAATGTAGTTTTCAGGAAATGTAGACCATTCCCTAAAGCAAACCGAAGCATGGATGTTTGAAAATTAGCTTCAAAATTTCAGTCCTCATATGAACACTAATGAAGATGTACCCACAGTATAAAGGTTAATTCACACTTCAGCTCCACTTCAGGGTGAATCAAATAGACCTCTGGCTAAAAGTGAGCCTTAAAATGCATCATAAGAGGAAGGTTTCCAGGACTCTGTCATTCTAATTGTATCAGGAAAATGAGCTCTTTGTCAGGGAAGGGGAAAAAACCAATCAAGCAAGCAAACAAACAAAAAACCCAAACAAAAAACCTCCACACAAATAAAACCACAAAACAAAACAAAAAAAAAAAAACAAGCAAAACCCCACACTTTTAACCAAGGCTCCTTTATTCTTTTCTAGCCTTGATATAAGGGACTGGAGCAAAGGATGAAAAGCTGCACTGAATATCTGTGCTATGGAGAATAATGAGCTATTTAAAATATTCAGATAGCAAGGAAGAGTTTGATTATGCCTTGTGTTCTCCATGTCTCTACCCATTAGTAATTCATTCATTTTCCATTGTCTTGCTATATGGAAAGGTGGAAGAGGAGAAAGGAACAATGAAATGCTGCTATTACATTTGTTAAAGTGTTAATCTATCCATTGCCACCATTTCCGCTCCTATTTCTGAGATAAGGAGAGGATCACAGGATCTCATTGTTAATAATGACTGAAGGAGGGACAGAATCTCAGTTTTAACATGCTAGGAACAAGGCAGAGGGTACAATCTCTCGACTTTAAAAAAAATCCAGAAAAACAACAGAAAAATACAAAGAGCCATTTTAAATCATAAACATTGTTAATACATATTTATAATATATATCAGTATATTATAAGTACACACTGTTAATATACCGGTAGGCACTGTTAATATACATTTATAATGCTGAATATTAGCTCGCGCGTATGAGTAATTTCATAAATTCAGGAGAGTTACTTTCTGAAATCAAGTTTTGCATATAAGAAAGCATTTGATGAGTCTGGATCCCACAGAAGACCTAGGGCTATTATTTCCTCTCTCCTCAACTCTTATTTTCCTTTCCCTCTCTTCCTCTCTTCGAATTGTATTTCATTCTTTCAGATGTATCAGGACTCTATTTTGTTTAAATGACCTAATTCTCACATTGTTTTATCATATGGATTCAGACAGAGGGCCAACAATTACATATACTGGCAATGATCTAGGTCTGAAGAGGAATTGTCTCCAAAAGAAACTTTTATACTTACACTATACAAAGAAAATTCAGTTAATGAAGATGTCAGTAGACAAAATTTTTCATTAAAAACAGGTCAGATATCGATCATCAGGTCTTATACAGATCCAAAACTCCAAAATTTTAATGGAGCATGTTGCCTTCAATGTCTCTAACAAAAAGGTACAATTATTGCCGTTATATACAGCCTCCCATTTTTGTTTTATTGCATTTTTATAAATATATGGACAGTTTTTTCTGAATAGTCCTACTTATCAGTTCTGTTCTATATGATAGATATTTCATTACAAAATTAGCTAGAGTTTTCTTTCAGTGCAGTGTCTCAGTTGATCTTTCTGAACATCCTTTGTCTTGAGATTCCTATCGGGGGAATTACCTGCCCTTCATTTCCAAGAGATAGTTCACTAAGAGAAAATAATTCATATATATTACTTCCCCTTGCTCATCTGAACAATACAGGGACATCAGTATGCAAATAGAATTAGCCTCCTAAATAATGGAATTTAAAGACCTAGTCTGGTCACAATTCACATAGTTCATTTTTATCTGAGACCTCAGTGGGAAAGCAACTTACTTCTTGCTTTATTTGGGGGGGGGGGGGGGAAGTCTGAAGGGGCTTTGTCCTTTTGGTTTGATGTTTAAGAAACCCAAATAACCACAGGTAGCAGAGTAGTTTTATGCTGGCTTTGTCCAGCTACTCCTGGCTGAGAAAGCAACAGTGATTCAACACGCTGATAAAAACAGAGCTATACCACTTAAGTTTAAAAAGTGAAAGAATCCTTGAGTTTGTCTTATTTATATTTCACAAAACTGTTTACCAAAACGTTCTTCGAATGTATTACTTCCAATCAAGTTTTGCTGTCTAATATCAAATGCCTTGCTGAGTAGACAATTTCAGATGTTAGGCAGAACTTGATGGTGTGTCATGTGCATTTACGGAATAATGGATTAGTCACTTACCAATGACCAGCCTCATTCATGTTCATTTGATGTTGAGTTAAAAGCAGATCTTCCAGATAAGTGGAAGCTGCGACTGCCAGAGCTGAAAATCCTGAAAGCATTACACACAAAGCGTTACCACAGCACTCCCTGCCAAAAACATTCTTAAACACTGCAATATCTGTGTTCGTTCACATCTGTTAGAAGCTAAAGACCAAGCACAGCTAATTCTTATTCCTAAGAGAATATTACCTCATCAATTATTTCTAGGAGACTTTCATTTCAGTTACATTTTGTGTCCATCAAGATTCTTAAATTAAAAAGATCCAAATAATCTGTGGACACAGCCAAATTGAGACTAGCTACTCATGAATATATTACTTAATAGTCATCCCTCTCCAACAACTACTTTCCTTTTGTTATGCAGCTTATGCATCTGTACTATAATCTATTGGATAGCAACATGCATTCAGGAATACACTAGTGGATCATTAGAGAATATTAAACACAAGAGTAACCAACCTCAGTAAATGAACTGGCCCAGATTTTTCTTGCATAGCTCAATTTGGATAAGCACTAAAAGTAGTTCAAGGAGAAAGAAGCTGTAGTGTCCACAAAACTTCAGTAGATTGAATTGCTTCAGATGATTGAATATATATGAAAATTGTCAAAAAGGAGAAAATAAGGTGCTGTATGAGACACACTTTAATTTCTAAGTACAGTGAAACTTGGTAACCCTGAAAATTTGTCATAAAGGGCATTAAGTTTACAGGTTAGAATACGCAAGTAAGCCATCAGAAAAGAGCTTCACAGATTGTAACTTGTAAGAAGTATAGCAGAAAAATTTACATATTCTTGCTCAAACAGGCATGATTGTTTTCTTCTGATTGCTGGAAGAAGTGGGCAAACAAGATGTCATGAGGTCCCACAAAGGAAAATGCAAAGTCCTACATCTGGAATAGAGTAATCCCAAGAAACAGGGCAAGCTCTGAGATACCCAGATCCATTTCTGCCTATCCTGGTCATCAACACAACCTTGAACAAAGGCCAGAGCACACTGGGTTAAATCAACAAAAGCATAAGGTCCAGGGAAGGGATTCTTCTCCTCTACTATACACTTGAGACCATAACCAAGTTCCGTGTTCAACTTTGGGCTCCCCAGTACATAAAATGACAGCGCCCTGTGGAGGACCACGATGAAGGTCAGAGAGCTGAAGCACATAATATATAAGGACAGGCTGGGGGAACTGGATGTGTTTAGCCTGTAGAAGAGAAGGTTGAGAGGTGATCTAATGGCCACCTTTGACTATTTAAAGGGGAACTGTAGAGAAGACAGAGGCACAGACTTCTTGGAGAAGCACAACAAAAGAATAAAACCTAGAACACAAGGACTTTATAACAAGAAAGGGGCACGATGGATCAGTGGCCCAGACTGCAAATAAAACTCCACTCAGACAAACAGAGGGGGAAGTGACAACTAATGGGGAACAGAGTGACAACAGAGGGGGAAGTGACAACTCCCACAGCTCGTAGTGGGATTGGGGTGCTGTTGAGGTGAAGCTACTGGAACTCCTCAGGGAATGTAGCCTTGGAGGAGAAACTTATACAGTGTGAAAACAAATAGCAATGGGAGTGGGAACAGGGGAACTCTGAACACAGGTGTGGGCATATAAGGAAAACACAAACCCTCCATCTTCAGAGCTCTCCTGCACAATTGCTGCTTGTAGCACACTGATTGAGTAGGGTTAGTTGCATGTGAGTAGCTTTTGCAAGACTTTCACAGGAGATTTCTTCTAAGCAGGTCTCAGATATCCTACCCTTCCCTGTATGTCCTTTTTACGGTATTTGTCACAGTAAGATAAGGAGCTAGTGGTATGTTCTTCCAGAAAGGAGGTTGTGTCTTCCTCCTGGAGCCTTTCATCCAGCACTTGGCTCTGTGATATAGCATCAGTTCAATCCCAGGACAGCAAAGAATCACTCTTGTAATTGCTAAGATGGAAGAGAAGAATGCTTCCCTCTAGAGAGCTCAGAGTGGATTGCTCTTATAGACTTGCATTCAGGTTTTGTTTGTTTTTTAAATGACTGTAATGATTCCTGTCAGTCATCATATAATGCAACATCAAGGGACAAAGGAAATTAATTTTCAATGTCAGAAGAATGAATGAATTACAGACAGCTGTGAGATTTGTAAGGAGAAAGAGGCTGGCTCACAAATTATCTGTTTATGGAAACTAGCATGCACTGGTCCAACAGCCAGACTGAAGTTATGTAGGTGATACAGGAAAAAAAACTGAACCAAACTGTGGGGCAAGCTGGCCAGGTAAAAATGCATGGAGTGGTGCAACAGTGTCATATTCAGCACCCTCTGTGCTCAGACAGCAGAGAGCCACCCTCAGAATTGAAGGATCTGTTTGCAGCATGTCAATAGCTAACAACCCACCAGCAGGGAAGGGGAAAGGGGATCCTTCCATTTCAAAATCCTCACTCTTCTGTGGCGAGAGCTGTATAACTAGTATGTGCTTGAGAAAGCTGATATGAATATGTATACAATTATAGAAGTTGTTTCCTTCTTTTCAGTCCTCTTATTTCTGCGTTTGTGTTGTTCTTTTGCCCGCACCAGTCAGTGTATGGCGAGTGTTGCACCAACAGATGCCTGAGCAGCTTCATGAAATACTCTCACCAAGCACACAGATCGTCACAGCTCTGTTGCAGAGACCAACATGTGTTCAAGACGTTCCGACACCTCACTGGTTCATTGAATTTTCCTCTTCTGGTGTCAGAGTAGAGTGGATACTTCAGTAAGGGATTGCTCCCTTCCAGATTTTGTAAACTCTGTGGAAGACCATATGTCAAAAGTTCTTAAGGTCACATTAGGCTCTCATTTCCACCTGTATATGCCCTTTTGACACAGCTCAGTAAAAATGTAAAGGAAACTAAAAACAGAGAAAATGTTTGGATCCTGAATCCCAGTAGGCTCAAATTTAAGCTCAAGTTTTAAATGAGTGAATATCTATATTTATATAAACATTTTAAAACTAAGACAAAAAAAAATCTCCACGGAATTAGCAGCACACATTCTGGGGATAGAGTCTTTTTGTCATGCTTATATAACCATCACCACTTTGAACGATATGTCCAGAAACCAACAGTATATTTAGTAGAACAGCTTTCAGTTTTTCAGAGGTTTTCATGCCACTTAGCTCAGTGCACGATACAAGCATTTACATAAGAAGAACAGTCTCCCTCTAGAGATAAGAGAAAGGAGATCTCAGAAGATTAGATTCTTGAGCTAAAGCATTCTCTCAAGGAGCCCACCTCTCATCATGACTAGACTTCCTATGTACACCTCACGAGTCAGTTACCAATGAGAAGCCTCTGTTATTTCGTGTCAACTAAAAATCAAGCAATAGGTCATTTGTGGAAAAAGAAACTTTTTTTGCTTTGAAAAATATAACTCTCTGCAGTTTGACACTTGTTCATTGTCCTCATAACTCTAAATTTAGTCTAGCATCTCAGCTAAAGAGTCTCAGAAGCCACACATTAAAGTGTGCAACCAATATTTTTATTTATAGAAGCATGTAACACACACTCATTAAACTTGCCAGAAATCTGTAAAAAAAACCCCACCCCTTCTTAGAAGATTTACATATATGAGTAGATTGTTCACTAAGATTGCAAAATCAGAACACTATGTTGACAGATACTTATGTATCCAGATCATGAACCAAAGTCTACATCTGACTTGATTAAAATAAACAGAGTTTCTCCCAGTTTACTCCTGTAACTGAATATAGCATCTGACTTCATTCAGCATTTCTCACTGTCTTTGTATAATCTCTAACAAAAATATTTCCACAGCATCAATGTCAAAATACTTGATTTCTCCAGGTAGAATTACATATTGGAAACTCACAAGTGCCCATAATTTAAACTGATTCCAACAATGCAGATAGGCTACTGTAGAAAAACACAGTGCACCATCTTCTGAGAATTTTCTAAATTATATATAATTATACATGGCTAATCTTTTAAGGAATGTATTATTAATTTGTTGGGTAATTTGGTTAGCTAATCATTGGTAATAAAGACTTGCAATAATCTCATATACATATATAATTATGTTAAGCTCATCAGAACAATCGTTTTATGGGCAGTAGTGTGAAAATTGTTATTAAGGACAGCAATAGGATTAGCTCGATAGCAACAGATCTGTACTAAGAGAAAACCTCCACAGGACATAGCACTGAGACTGTCAACAAGCTTGTGCTATTTGCTTCTGGGGACTTATCATCAGTGTACCTCACTAATGTCTCTGCCAGCAGAACTGTCACTTCTTTGGGAGGCTGGGATTGCAATGTTTAATAAAATATTTTGTATGAGGAGAGGATCATCGGCCTTACAGTTCCCTCTTGGAACTGCACCAAATTTGGGGGTGAGGGAAGTAAGAAGTTTCAGACAGGAATGTTCACGGAGATAAACACCTAAACAAGTTGTACAGTGCCAGCTTTTTGAAACAAAAATCAGCTAAAAATATGCTACTGCTATGTGTACAAATACACCAGATTAAGCAAGAACTGTAAAGTTCATAAAATGAAGTCCTTATCTAAGAAAGAAAACTCTCCAAAAAATACTTTTGTATTAATTTACCTACATATGATCAGTTACTTAGAGTCTAGCTCAACATAAGCAAGGAGTAGACCAAAACAACGGCAGGGATATGGTCAAACTGGTAACAGAGGTTACACAAGGAACAGTGAGGATGAAGGAAGGAAACAGATACAGATGCAGCCAGTCACTGCCAATTTTCACTCAGGCACCAGCAACATCCTAAACTGCTCTGACCCAGCCATGTGAGAGCTGCATTGGATTATCTAGATGAAAATGGAAATGAGTTAAACTTACACATTTTTGGTATGAGGACAAGTCTTAAAAAAAAAAACATAGTACATGTGTAGAAACAAGAAAGTTACAAGTTAGAAATGCATCAGATCCTTTTTTATTTCAGAAGCTATCCTGCCAGAGCTACTCCGCCTGCTTTTTGTCCCATAACTGCCAGGTAACCCACCTCTCCTATCTCCTGTAACTAACTCACTTTGTCTTGGAGGCAAAGAGGGGAGAGAAGAAACAAATCAAACACAGAAAGTTGACATAGTTCTGTCAAGAACAGCCAAAAACCTGTCCACCACCTGAGATGTGGAGCACACAATCCAGTCTTTCCACTGATTTTACTGGCTACCAGATCACACCCTGTAAGGAAGAATAAAGGACTGATTCCCCTTCCCACCATCAAACAAAAGCACAGAAATCTGCTTTCAATTGAATTATTCAGTAAGCTTGATGTTTGCTTTTTTTTCCCCCAAGAAATATGGAAGATATTAAATGTAGTTATTTTCAAATTTATTTGGAAATATTCACTTGCAAGTTCTTGTGATTATATTTGAATCCAACTTTCAACATCTAATATGAAGTAATAGAGGAAAACATGCCAAAACTTAGCACAGGAAAAGGAAAATCTCAGTAGGATTAGGGAAATAATCAGTTTGTTAATATACATATAAACCCACAGTAGGTTCCTAGTCAAGTTGGAATTTAAAGCAATATTAATTCTTTTTCTCCTTTTCAGTCGGTTATATTTTCATATTTCTCTAGAGATCAAGTTTTCATTTCCTTGTCCCATTCAGCACAAAGTCTGAAGAATCCAATTTTATACATATATTTAATACAGACGGCAATAACTCTGAATTCTAAACTCTGCAGTGGCTGATTAGAGAAAGACTCCAGCTTTTAGTGTGGGGTATCTTTGGGTTGCCTTTTATTTATTTTTTTAATATTAAAGCCCAAAGTACAGTTGGGGTTTTTTTGGCTAATATTTCATGAACCTACCAGTCTTGAAGAAACATGTGTTGTGCAATATCAGCATTATGGGAAATGGAAGAGAATACTGTATTAGATTGAGGCAAGGAGAGGAAAGAGTGTAACAACAACGTTTCTTGAAATTTATAACAATAGCAGACCCTGAAAGTGCTTTAGGGTTATACACTGCAAGGTCCTTATAAATGAATTGCTTCAGGTTATAGAATGCCCAAATAAGGTTTGGGGTTTTTTGTTAAACTGTTTTGCAGATATGTAGTTAGACTGTCATGCATTAATAGAGAAATAATTAATTTTCTGATGTATGTCATTTTATTCTTGACATAATTTCATAGACTCCTGGTTTCAATACATAAGTAAGTTCTATAGAAGAAAATATTTTGTTTAATGCCTAATAACTCAGCTGTTAACTGAATTTTAGACACAAACACTTTACTTTTGTCACGAGAGAAAGCGAAGCCCTGAGTCAACCCATATTGATCTGCCCCTGTATGAAGGAATGGCTGGAGTCGGGGCTGGGGGGAAGAATGCTTTTAAGAAATTTTACTGGAATATATTTTATTTTGGTTGTAGATAGTTGAAGTAGATAGAAGCTAAATACGAACTATAGGATTTAAGCGATGTACCATTTTCTAGCCTTCAGAAAGCTTTCCTTGTAATGTACAATGTCCTGATTTTATACTGTCTGTTGTACTAGATTTAGAAGAGTTCACCAAGACATGGAAAATCAAATTTTACATGCCATCTTTACCCCATGATTCTTGTAAGCTAGCTGTGAAGTAGAATTGAAATGGGGCACTACTGTGAAGTACCATAAGCATCACTTGAAGGAAATGTGTGCACAGTATTTAAATTACCATTGGTCTTCTTCCTTCCCCCTTCTTTTATACGAATTGTTTTAGGAACAGATACATTTAGCAAATCATTACAGCAAAGTACACTGAATTAGGCAGACCTTTTCAAAGAAGACAGAAGATAGTTTGCCTTTATCACATAGTATCTTCCTCAATATAAACTTTTACACTTACGTCTCTTCAGCTTTTTTGTTTGTTTGCTTGCTTGGGGGTTTTTTAATTAACTTCCAGCAACCTTCCACTAACATCAAAGTTGCAACAGGTCTTCCATGCAGTTTCAGTAATGGTTATTTTTGCTAGGGTTTATTTTGTTTGGGTTTGGTGGGGTTGTGTAGGGGAGGGGTTTTTTGGTTTGTTTTTTTGGTTGGGGTTTTGGGGGGGTTTTTGGGGTTTTTTTTTTGTTTGTTTGTTTTATTTGAGGGGTGGTTTGGGTTTTTTTTTTTTTTTAATGCAAAATTGTCCTCTGAAGCTTCAGGCCCAAACAGAAACTTATGAAGATTACTGACCTTTTGCATCAGTTTCTCAAACAACAACTGTGTTAAGATACCAGCCTGCTGCGAGCTTTAACAAGCCAAGAACTAGCAACAACCTCAGGCTCTGATTTAGCAGTTTTCTTATGTAAAGGCATTTTGCCTCTGCCTTATCAAAGGTGTGGTCTTTCACTAAGATTTTACACAACAAGATGGTCTTATTTAATTTCTATTTATTTCTTTGTTCCTTATCTATTTTCTATGCAAATATACTTAACTTCTCTAAACTGATTTTGCAGCACAGTAGTAAATTCCATAGCTCTTTCCAAACTAAAGTGGTACAGAATGAAGAAGTCTTAAAAAAAAAAAAAAAAAAACAAAACAAAAAAAAACCCCAAACCAAAACAAAAAACACGCATCTCCTAACTTTTCATTGCTTTCTTTCAAAAAAGAATTAAGTCTCCTACAGAGGATCCAGGTTGACAATATTAGCACAAAAGCATGATGCCTCTGCACAAGCTTAGGGCTATCTATATTCCACCAGTTTGTTTTCAGTGGTAATTTATGCTTATAGTTCCCACAGCTGTCAGCTGTCCCTTGAGACCTCCACAGGAAAAGGAGAGTAACGAGATGATGGTTTGTTTTGGTCTAAGCTGTGAAAAGACAGTATGTGATGCTTTCCGCATGATGGTCCACAGATACGAGGACCACACTGTACCCTACACACAGCATGTGGAAGCAACATAACAGACATCTTGCAACGTCTGAGTGCAAGCCATTTATATCATTCCAGAAATATTAACAAAGTATTCCTGAGTTGGGAGCACTGACAAGCAGGAACACTGCCTGGAGTTGAGGCTGCTCTTTCTGAATGTTGGCAAGAGAAATCTGGGGTCTTTTATGCCAGTGCCAAAAGATCTAGGTTTTCATCAGACATAATCTGCCACCTCTTCTGAAAGTGCAGAGTAGTGTTCTTCAACATACTGAGAGCTGTCTGAAATATCTACAACTCCTTAAGAGTAACAGTTGCACAGTAGATTGATATCCCTTTTGTTACTAGGATTAACCTTCTCTAATCTAGAATCACAAAATCGTTGAGGTTGGAAGAGACTTCTTAAAACCATCTAGTCCAATACCCCTGCTCAAAGAAGTGTACACTACAACTGGTTTCTCAGACCATGTCCAGTCAGATTTTAACCATCTCCAAGGGTGGAGACTCTGTAACCACCCTGGAAAACTTCTTCCAATGTTTGACTATCCTCACAATAAAAAAAAAAAATCTATCCTATATTTCAATTGGTGCTCACTGCCTTTCGCTCTGTCACCAAGAATAGTTTTGTTCCATCATCCTTACTTTCTTTCCCATCATGTATTTAGGCACACATAGTTTCCTCCTCTCTTTTCCAGGCTGAATAATCCCAGCTCTCAGCCTCTCATCCTGTGTCTGATGCTCCAAGCATCATACTTGTGGTCCTTTACTGGACCCATTACAGTATGTCTATGTCTCTGATACCACACAGTGCAGGACTGGACACAGCACTCCAGATGTGGTCTCATCAGTCTAAGCAGAGAGGAAGGATCACCTCCCACAACCTACTGAAAATGCTTTTCCAAATATGGCTTAGGATGTCGTTAGCCCCTTTTTGCTGCCAAGGCACATTGCTGTCTCACTGTCAATCCATTGTCCCCAAGGTCCTTTTCTGCAAAACTGCTTTCCAGGCACTTGGCCACCAGCCTGTTCTGGTGCATGGGGTGTTCCTCCCCTGGTGCAGGACTTCACGCTTCCCTTGGGTGAACTTCATAAGATTTGTATTTGCCCATGTCTCTAGCCTGTTGAAGTCCCTCTGAATAGGAGCACAACCATCTGGTCTATGCACTCCTCCCGGTTTTATATCATGTACCTGATACTCATATAGGGCAAAGTGGAAGACATGAGCAATGAGGACAAAAAGGCAGTGTAACATTTGAGAATTTTAAGTAGTGAGACTTCCACTGAATAGAAACTTGTAATTGGAAATGTCAGCTTTACCCACCTTCTTTACCTTGTAACAGAAGGGCTTTCAAAACATTTGCAATAGTGTACAACAAAATTAGCAACCTTATTCAGGGAAGTAAACACTGTGTGTATGTGCATATTGAGAAGAGCTGAATGAGTCCTATTTGCCTTCGATCCACAGCATCCATATGATTAAACAGCAGTACCCACACACTTTAATCTATTTCAGTCAAGTAGCTAGTCACAAAAGATCTAAAGTATGAATCTGTGCAAAGTCCATCTGATGGAACAATCTTCCTGTTTTAGCACTGAAATAGCTGCAAACACATAAGGTGGCTGAACTGTGATACTAGCTCTGAGTTTGAGCATTGTGTTCCTCCCCAGCCCACAAATGCATTTTGCTGCCTTTCCATCAAGTCAGAAATTCACTTGTTGAGCTAAATTAATGGTCAGGAGTTCACTAGAGTAATCATCAGAGAGAATTCTCATTCAACAATGTCCCACACATGGATAAGGCCTGATTGTACAAACTCTATTAAAAGTAATTACTCTGTTCCATTCAAAAACAATAGCAAGATTGCTGCTAAGCATTCTATTGTCTGAAACATCATTTGGAAACAATCAAGGGAAAAGAAAAGACAAGAGCAGAAAAATTGTGGAAGGAACAGTGACATTTATTAAGCATATACCAGCCACCAATAAGCAACTATTTTTCTGATAGTATAAATGTTTTACTCAGCGTAATCATACAAGACTATTACAGAACAACACACGTTATTGGCAGATAAAACCTGAGTAGTCTGAGAAGATGCCATGCTTCTGAAATGGGCTTCTCTTTAGAAAAAAAAAAAAAAAGGAGCATAATGAGGAACAGTGCCACTTTATTTAACAATAGAAATGGAATTAGCATTTCTGTGTTGGTTGTTTAGCTGTCAACAGAAAACATTTTGGGGAAAAAATGTCAAAAGCATGTTTTTATTTAGGTCCAACCAAATTGAAGAATTATTTTTCCATTCTGAAAAAAAAGTTTTCTGTTATGAAACAAGAAAGATTTAGGTTTTTTCATATGGAATGCCCCATTTGACCTGAAATACTTCAATATTTAATGAAGTAAAGTTAAATGTTTACCTTATGGGGCAAGGGAAGTGGAGAAGGAATCTTACCGAAATGCTAGAAGGAAGAAATCAGATTAGATAAAGACTCAGTAGTGAAGATCACCCAAATGTGGCAAAAAAGACTGGAGCAAACTTAACCAAAAGAGCTTTGGATCCCAACTTCCCACCTGGTGATTGTTTTCCATGTTCATCACACTTCTGAAGAATTTAATCTCCGTTACTGATTTTGTGAGTAACATATAAGAGAGTCTCCATCTTCACTGAGCACGCTAATCACTATAGGAAAGACTCACTTAAAAACAGGAGCATCCCAAACAGAAGGAAATGGAAAGACCTATGTTAAAGTAACCACTTCAAATTCTTATACAGGATAAGCAAAATAACTTAGTTAAAAGCCTGGAATCAGAAGAGTTTACTTTATTCCAATGGGAAGCCTTAATAATAATCCTGCTCATAACCTCAACATTTTTTTAATTAAATAAATGCCTTGCGTGAACAATTAAGTCTGCTTTCATCCTGTCCCCTTAAATATGCAAGCATCTATTTTTCTGACTAATCTTTAGCTACTTACTTTTCTTTCTGATTACTCAGAAAAAAAATCCTGATTATGTGGCTCATAGCATTTTTGTAAATTGAGCACAGAGTGACTAATACATCAAAGTGCATTACTTATTGCAGGCAATAACTGCAAAATTCAGCAACTAATAGCTGATGGATTGTATGTTAAAGAAGGAGCTCATAACAGACCAGGAAACACTGCTAATCTTATGAGAATGGGGCTAGATGTGTATTTCCCAAGACATAAACCCACAGACATAGTCACTTTTTCTGCATGTTTGAATATTATAAATGCTCCCCAAAACATTATAAATGTTCCAAAAAATAACCAAAAGATATTTCAAGGGAGACTCTTCTTTCTTATGTCTAACAAAATATCTGATAAGTTTCAAATCATTAGGTGAAATTAAAGTCGTGTACCATCAAAACCCCCACACTATTTAATACTACTTGAACTATAAGTTTCTGGCTTGTTTAGAATCTTAAAAAAAAAACAACTAAACAAACAAAAAAACCCTCACACCCCCAAAAAACACAGCCTTTGCTAGGATCTTAATTGTGACAACCAGTGTCAAACTTGCCTGGAGTCTTGTGGTGGGATGAAAACAGGATAAGACCTGATCTTTTGAATGTAGTTCCATACTAATGATATGCTAGGGCCAGATTCACCTTGATATTCTTTATTTTTGAAAGGACTTTCATAATGATATTAGCTCATGCTACCTCAAACTGTGTATGTCTTAAAATGCATTTTATATTCGTATCATACTGCTTGGAGTATCAGGGATTCAGTTTTGCATTTTATTTTTTTCTACTTGGACATTGACTCTTAAAAGTGCATGTTTGTGCATGCATGCATGCCTGCTGGTGGCAGAACCTCTGCCAACTGCAGAACCCCCATGTCCTACCAACTATTGTGTCAGGCAGATTCTTTTAGTCTATCTTTCTCTATACCTTTCCTCCCTTTCCCAAACTGAATCAACTTCTTTGATAACCTTGAAGAGTGTTTGTTTAATTCTAGGGGATAACGATGAGAGCAAGATATCATCATTGACTGAAGTCTATTAGCATACAGTATTTTCAACCCCACAAGTCCTTATCCAATAGTAATATTCTAATACTTTATCGAGATATTGAGAACACAACCAACAGAAAGTTTTGGATAGTTGGCTGACTATACATAGTAATTTAGCGAGATGTGCTATGCACCGTATCATAAGTGATCAGAGAGCTTAGATTTGTTCTCCCATGCTTTATATAATAATATTACTTAAACTTTAATAGCAACTTTTCACATTTGAGGGGACTCACTAGGTCAACTATAATTTTAAGTTCACTAGCATCCTAATCTCAGCTTTGTCCTGAACTATAGCACAAACTTGAGAAAGTAATTTAGACTTAGTTAGCCTTGGTTCACCACAAAATGACAATAACTAATGCCAACCTATCATGATCATTCTAAGATTATGTAGTTTATACACAACACATTAAGACCTTTTAATTAATATCATTATAAACATTTTAAGTATTATTCAAATATCCACTTGAATAATCACTGAAGAATAATTTTCTTAAAGAGCCTTCAGTGTTCACCATGTAATAATCTTGATTACACCAAGATTCAATCATGACCATACAATATTACTGCCCTGTATCTAGCTGAGCTTTTTCCAAGTTCTATCTCAAAGAAAGATTCCCCCAACATGACATAAACAGAAGGCGGGGGAGGAAAAAAAAAAAAAAAAAAAAAAAAGGACTTGTTCATTTGGGAGAACAAAATCTTCAAACCTCTTTTTCCTCCAAAAAGTTTCATCAAGCATCAAGCCTAGGAACTACTTTTTCCATTTTCATATATTTAATTTATGCTTAAAAATAAAAACACACCTCAATTAGAAGTGTCTACCTAAGATAAAGGCCAGCATACATGTGATTTTCCACTGGCAAAGTTCATTAGAAGTGCCTTCCACATGCAGGAGGTCAGAGACAGCAAAAACAAAGACATGGTTTGACAAAAGTAGAAACAATTTAGTAGAAGCACAAGTTACTCCTTTGAGACTGTCTAAGAGGAAAGACCATTCTCTCAAATACTGAAGTTTTAATTTGGACTTTTGAAGTCATTTATTATTTGTTTCTCCTCTTTGTAATAGCCTTTCATATTTGTAATAGCCTTAAGTCCAAATCTGGCACCTCCTTTTATTTTGGGCTGAAGAATCTGGTTTGGTACCAACACACAATGTTTGACACTCACAGCTTTGCGACAGTGCAAAGATGAAGCCTTTCATCTTTGAATTCTTTGCACTGTCACAAAGCTATACAGAGACAGTAGGAAGGAAAGGGGACAAAAAAAGAAAAGGAAAAAAAAAACAAACAAAAGGAAAACATGGAAAAGAGCAAGGCAAGATGGAAAAGGAAACAAAAAGCAGTAAATGGATTGGCTGGAATAAGACTGAGGAGGGAAAGCTTAATATGTTAGAGTTGTTAAGAAGACAGAAAAAATTCCTGTGATCATCATGGGAACCCATCAGTCAGAGGGCAGAAATGTTTCTTATACTGGTAACCAAGGATTATGACTGCAAAATAGCAAGCGTTCAGGCAGGACCTTCAGCACAACAAAATCTAGGGAGATGCTCTGTTCGAAAAAACCTGTAACATGTAAAGGCTTAAAAAAGTCTGCAAGCCTGCAATGAACAGCTAGATTTATGAATAAAGTATATGACAGTTCATTTCAAGTAATATGTTACAATGAAAATATATCACTGATTAATTCTGGGACATAAGTCAGTAACCACATTTTCAAAATTAGTATATTGTTCTTTAGAGCTCCAAGGTTTTATTAAATATCCTGTTGAGTTTACAATAGGTTTTTGCTTTACTGTTATATTTAAGTGTTGAGGTAATAAACCAGATTAGTTTTAAAAAGTGAGATGTATAGATATCATAAATTGTTTTGCCTTTTCTTTTTTCCAAGACTTTAGAAATTTCATAGCCAGAAATTCAAATTGCTTATCCACTGGATCCAGAAAATAAAATAGTTTCCTTCTATGTTTAGAAGAAAGTTTTCAAAGACCAGTATTTCTATACTTCTGGTTACTTCCACAGTTGCAACATGAGCAATGTAATACTGGATGTGAGATTAACTTGTGCAAACTGATTCAGCATCTTCTAGCTAATACAGGGTAAACAAGATTAAAGGGAATAAACCCTTTGTACATGCAATTCTTCCCACCTCTACCAACCATGCTTTAAAAAAGAAAAAATAATCTACTCAATAAACAAAGAGGGCTATATACATCTAAATAATCAAAGGTGAGTGAAGTGAGTTACACTAAGCTTTTGACAGGGACATCAAATGGAAAAGAAGATAGCATGTCTTAAATAGAAACAACAGCCCAGCTGGGATATGTTTTACCTTGTTTTGGAAACATTTTCAGTTAATCATTACACCTAAACTATCTGTATAATAAATAGTTGATAGCATAAAAATGGAGATAGATTGGACAGATTGGTAAAAATAAGTAAGAACTAGAACATCTATAGAATTTTGTCCATTTTTGAAACAACGACAGTGAAATTGCTTTTGATCAAAATGTAAATGTAAATTCCTCTACAGCTTCCTGGAGAAGGCAAAAGAAACTGCTTATGATCCAATCCATTGCCCTGTGTTCGTAAATATCTAATGCAAAATTAGAAAGTTAACTGTTAAAAAAACATTAATCAGCAGAAGGTTAATACCTTCCTTTCATCAGTATTTCTCAATTTAATTGTAAACTAAAAGTCTTATTAGGTATACCCAGCAGTAAACCAATAATACCAGCTAAACGCTCAACAGATGTCTCTAACTGGAAACATAAAATTTTAATAGTCAGTTTCTTCAGTATTTAAAGACTATATTGTTATCAACATATTTTTCATAAAGGAAGTCATGCACTTCTGTCAGTTATATTTATTACACTAAGGAACATTTTAATACAATAATGCAGATGTCTTCATTCCATAAACCCCAATGGTACTTAAAGCTAGGATTTTATTACTTGTGCCTAGGGCCAAACAAAGCTATAAACCTGCTACATTCTAATTCAAATACTGCCGGTGGGGTTTGCATTTTTCTGCCATAAATTACAATACAATGTAATCAAATACGTGCAGAAATGGTAGTCATGGAAACAGCATTTTCGATTCACAAAATTTTGAGATAAATGAAAAAAACCACTGATTTATGAACAGTTATTTTTACTCTGGACTAACATATTTCCCCTCAAAAAGTATATATGTTAATATCCTATACCGCTGGAGTAACATTAAATACCCTTGGGTATGAAGTGCCACTCGAAGCTACTCATACTATTTTCTGTTATACCACCTGTTCTGCTCTAACAATGTGCACCATCAGTTGTATCAGCTTTATGTTTCAAACAGACTAATACTGACCAAGTGTTTCATGCAGTAGTGATATATCAAGACATTAAATGCATCACAATTGATGTCTATCATGATATTGCTTTGTTTAAAATGAGAGTATACATAGCACTTGGAAAGCCTCGCTAATAAAAAGTATCACAAGAACAGGAAGCTCTCCAGTACATTATGATACTTGAAGTTATAAAACTTTTTAAATCATAAACAGTGGAATTCCCAGAGTATTACATTAAAGCACACAAAGTTTTTACATCTAACAAGACTTTATATTTTTCTTGAGAGTTCAGTTTAAGATATGTAGTATTTGGTAACACTCGTAAGTGAAAAAATTATAGCTTGCTTCACTAACACTGTTATTTCTAGAACTATTTTAGCGGTGGTTTTTAAGTCATTTGAACATGCTTTTGAAAAATCTTATTATTTAATATTTATCTTGTTAAAGCACCAGGGGATGACAACTAGGTTGGGCTTTCCTGCATTTGGTGCCATACAAACACATAGTAAATGGCAGGTCTGAGACACATCAGGATTTTTAAATATATATATATAGTACTTGACCGGAGTTATATAGTGTTATCCTGATTTTTTCATGCATGCAATAGAAATATCAGTTGTTCTTCCTGTAAGCCATCAAGATGCCCACACTGCTTTATAAACCCTCCTACTCATGTTGGCAGTTTCCAAAAGAATAGAAACAGGAAGGGAGGGTGGCGGTGTTGGTGGGGAGGACCCCTCTGACTGGTCTTCTGTTACCTAAAGTGACTGGGAATGGACAAAAGAAAGAACACAGAGGACAAGTCCTCTTCAGAGTCCTTTCTGAAACCAAGTTTTAGTGTAGAAAAAGGCAAATCAGATGTGAAGAAGGCACATAAATCAATATGTATTCCTGAAGGCAAAAGTAGGTACCTTTGAGTAAAGGATCAGGCTTGCAAGTTCTCTCAGAACAGGTGAGCACATACTGGTTTCTAGTACCTAGTTTTTTTCCAAACCAGGAAATATCCTTCATTCATGTGTTCCAACTTCGTAGTCCTGGAACTCTGAAATGTAGACTACAATAGAAACAACTGCTGTTATTAAGAAACAGCATATAACCCAAGACAATTCATTTCCAAACACTAAACAACTTATTTATCAGTCAAAAGGGAATTTCGGTTAGATTCAGCATATTAAGAGCTAAAAGCATATAACAGAGTATGTGCCACCTGTCAGTTAGAAGTTGTGCCAACTCTCTAAAGAAAGTGTGCAGCAATTCTACGCACACACAAAAAAATGCTTAAAGTTACAGAACAAAAGACGACAAGTCGCAAGAAATACATGCATGAGTATGTGCAAAACTTCCCTTCTCCAGCTGTCCTAAGTAGGTTCAATGAAGTTCATACAGCACAGCAGGGTGAGAGTAAGCAACAACATGGTTTTCTTTAAAGCATGTAAGAAGGCATAGCATCTTGAATTCAGAATAGATTCTCTTACTTAAGGAATTTGGTGCAGAGGAGCTACAACACATAGCTAACCATTCCTGTGAAGAAAACACTTCCCTCATCACAAAATTGCACTATACCTTCACTGCTCCTTTGGAAGCACTCTAGTAGGTCATGGTAAGAAAACAACACTGAAGTAATGCGTTCTGAATTTCTGCAGTGGCCTACACTAATCACTGCAATAGAGAAGGAGACAAGACATCCTTAACATATGACCTCAGCTTAGCCAAAGAATATGTTGCCAGTCATTTGATACTACATGAAAAGTGCAAACCTATTCTTCACTGCATCTGTGCCAAGACTCAGATGCAAAAATAACGTGCAGCTGCAAAAAGCACCATTCCAGTACAATAAAGGAAAAAAGAAATTTGGGGGAATGGAAATAATACTTGCATACAATTACAGATATGATGTTTCCTATGCCACCTCCAGATGTACAAGCCTTCCTTCGTCATGGTTTCCATCTTACAGAAGAGTCACAAATTCCCTTCCATCCTCCTTCTCTAAATGGTATAGCATCTATACTACTCAGCCCAAGCTCCCCCTTGTAAAACATTGAGGCTGCATCTAAACATAAGAGGAAAAGCACTCCACAGCATACTCTTGCTTCCTGATCCCGCTATCAGCCAGATCAAATACTTGTCTGGAGCATAAGTCTCCTCTAGCTCATATGTCCAAGTTTCTTTCTGAGAGAAGCCAGAGCACAGGGATGAAAGGAGTGATCCCTGCCTAGTTTTTGCTTCTGCATGGAGTTGGCATTCAGCTAACCCCAGAGCTGAGGAGTTCAGTCATCAATCCCACAGTTCAGCTAATAAATAAATAAATAAAAAGCTCAACTTAACCTTTATCTCTAAATTCTCGTTCAAACATATGATAGATGCTGAGTGAAGAACATTACACAGCAGCATGTTAGGGATGTTCTAACAACATATTTAAGATAGGAAGGTAAAGATTTATCTTCCTGTGACCTACTCTTCTCTCAGCAAGGCCCAGCAGCTGCCAAATTTGCCTGGATTTTGTTGCTATGGTGGAATGGTTTCTCATGTTAGTAATGGTGACAAGATTGCTAGTAGACCATTTTGATTACTCTGCCACTATTGTTCTTTGCTTACTATGAATCTCTCTTACATCTCCCTATCTCTCACTACCATCAGTACTGTATATGAGGACACCAGGGATTACTTTCAGAACTGGAGGTAGTTAGGCTGCAGCTTAAATTCACATTTTATTTTTCTTAGCTAAAAGTGCACCCAGCTCCATACATTTTTCTAGTATATGTATTGTTTTGTCCCATCATTACACCAAGACATTTCTTAGAGTAGGGTAAAAATTGCTTTTATGTAATATGCCCTCATATGTAATGAGATTTTTATTAATATATATGCAGTTCTGAACATAGTATAGGCAGGCAGAGTCATAATTCAGGAAGATAAGCATATGTCATAAAGGAGAGAAAAAAGCTTAAAACAGTTCTAAATTAGACACCATTCCAAGCATTTTGAAAACCTCAGAAGTGTTCTTTTGTTTAAAAAAACCCAAACATAAAAGCTAAGAAGAATTACTTGTCCATTCTTTTTTTTTTTAATAATTTCTGATTACCTGCAAACAATTAAAAAGCATTTGGAAAAACTGAAGTGGGCAGAACATAGTAAGTCGCCTTTCTAAGACTTCAATTATCCAAATAGTAAATTAATCAATAAAATAAGTACTTGCATAAGAATCCATCATTACAAATATCATAATTCTTACCTTCACCTGCTCTTAACTGCAGTATGCAAAACAATTTGGTAGAAAAAGCCACACAATAATAGCATTCTCATAACACTTTTCTAAGACATCTTCTAGTCAAGTCTTTTTTTTTTTTTTTTTTTAATATCATCCTTTCTTCTACTGACTATCAGGGAGTCATTTATTCAGGCTTATAACCTTTTGTCTGACTTTTTCATTGGGCCTTCATCCCAGCTTCATTATTTAACTATTCACAGCTGCAGTCTAGCTAGCTGGCTGAGTACAGCATTAACTCATTAGTGGCCAGTAGCTTAGAGCAGACTCCTGTCTGTTGTCACAAATGCATATTAACATCTTTGCTAGTGTGTTGGTATATTTAATTACAAATGCTGGTATTTTAGTAACAAAACCAGGTATTTTGTATTCCTGTGACTGTACTGTGCATGCCTTTCAGGTATGAGATCTGTGCTACCTACAGTTTATCGATCCAAGTGAAAAAAACACAGCTGCTGACAACATCTTTTTGCTATATGACCTTTTTGATTTGACAGTAATACATTTTGATGATCTACTGAACTGCAGCCAACAAGCAGGAAAATACCACAACAACCAAACTAAAGGATGTAGTCAAATATAACTAAGATAGCAATTGGTACATAATCCCAGATATTTTTATCGTGAATGTGTTTTCATGACTTCAGACTACAATGCATTATTGTTAACTAATGCATAGTATATAAGAGCAGTCATACTAAAATTATATTTATACTGCTTTTTGACAACAGGTGTTAAGTAACTTATGTTCTTATCATTCGTTGCAGTAGGACATGCACTATCCCTATGTGTGCTATGTTCTAGCTATCCTTAGGTTTTCCTGTTAAGAAAGGACTATAGAATTCACAGCTGACACACATTTACACTAGCATCCTGGCATGGAATAAAGCGAGCACCAATCTCATCACAGAAATTCAAACTGGCATATTAACAGTTACCTCTTCCTATATAAAAGTGTGCCCTGTTGTTTTCATATTCAGTTCAAATGTTGTGCAACTCATGCAGGCTCCACAGAGAGATGATGCATAATTGAGTTAGTGTTCAGATTTGGGTATTTAAGAGCCAAAGGGAGCAGTATCTGTGTCTTAATTCTGCTTTTTAGTTTGGCCCAAAGGCCTGCAAAACCAGAGAATCTATAACAACCCAAACACACAGCAAAGCTTTTCTGGGAACTGTTACTGCTAGCTGCTACTGACACTGAAGAACATTATCTTTCTAAACTATTTTATGCAGTGTACCTCATCTTTATGATACAGAATATATAAGTTTTACTGAAGTCAAGCAATCAGAAAGCACAATGTCCTCTCACTACGTTAACTATCAGGTTTGGAACTTCCAAGGGCCCTACCCATTTTTCTTGCAAGATTTTGTTTCTAGGATCTCCCTGTGACACTGCGTGGTCCAGACTTTGGCTGCCATAGCTTAGGAAAGAGTGAACCACATTTCTCTTCTGGGATATATTCTCAGGCACAGTTGAATTTTCAGATGCAAACAAGCACAGAGTGAACAACAAAGCAAAACTAGTTCCCTGACCAGACCATGATCCACAGACCTTTTTCTTTACATCTGTCTACCCCAAAATGTCTTCCAAGACACAACAAAGGAAACAGTTTCCCTCCTGAAATTTACCTCTAAAATGTCTCTGTAGAACTCATATGATCCACACCAGCTGACTGCTACAAATGAGCAAGGGTGACTGATCCTCAGCCTCCTGCTCCTCAAGGCACAATCCTTCTTGCTACATTCTGCTTCGTACTATTATTGGTGTGGGTTATCTCTACCAGATTCTAAACAACACAAATATTTAACGTAATCAAATCTAAGGAGGCCTATTATGTGTTAAACTTCAGGTCTTTTGATTTTACTGAATTATGACAATAAAATTCACCGGTTTGTTCCTGTTGTCAAATGTTATCACCGATAAAACAGAGAACCAATTTGTGTGTTTTCTTCCCTTTCCCATAGTAAAGAGGCCGCATTCTTTTTCACTGTTTACTATTAGTTTAAAATGTCACCAGAAAATAAATCTCACCAATATTCCACATATTATTGTAAACATAAGAGTTAACTACAGAAACCATTTCCACCATTATCATCAATCAGCATATCAGGCATGAGAATTAGGCTTGATGAGACAGATTAAATTTTCATCAAGGCATATTCAATTTTATGTTGTGTTGTGGTTTGGTTTTTTTCCTAAGAAGCTGTTTAGCAGCAAGAAATGAAAATAATTTAAAAAGCCTAAACCCTCCATGACTGTTGTAGATACTACTTTAAAATGGACCATTCCACACAGATGTAATTCATTCATTTAAGATGTTTCAGCAATGAAAACATGGAGATTAAGCATCCCATTTTCCTGTCCTTGAGTTGTACCGTACTAGGTAGAAAACAGGCTTCAGCAGCCTGCAGAGCTACTAGCTCCACATAACCTGTATGGATTTACTTCAGAGAATGGCATAGGCTAAAATAGTTTCAGCTGAGATTTCAGCTCCTAGTCTACCCCCCAGTCACCCCTGACCAGCTCAGCAAGTAATATCATTCTATGATACAGTTACGGTCTTAAAATGATGCAGCTCCTTTAGGCAAGGAATGTATCATAGATTTTGGTTAAAGTGGTTTTGGCATTTGATTTATAAAGTTACACTGACTAGCTTGAGAGTGGTTGAGAGTAAAAACATCCTAAGAGAATAAAAAGTTGCCCTTTTGAATTTATGAAACCAAACACCAGGAAGGAAAGACCTTAGACTTTTCATTATTGTTATTTAGGAATGTAACTGAGATCAAAATAGACACAAGTACCTGGGCGGCTGTTACTTCAATGAACTACATCATTCTTTTGGCTCGTTGTGTTAATAGGAAGGTAGGAAAGAAGTAAAGTTTAAAAGAAAAGTTAATCCCAAAGAAGGCAGGGCTATATGAAAAAAGAAAAAATATATTTTGAAATAATTCTCATTTCCTTCAACCCCGTGCTCAATTCAAAGATTTTTCTTTTGGTCCCCTTTTGCTGATGCTCTAGTCAGGATAGAGTAAAGAAAGGGAATAAAGCTGTATTTGAAGATTTTCTACACAACCTACACAATTCTGTACCTATTTAGGAAAAGAGAGACATTTTTTCAGCAGCTTAATTATTCTTATGTCCTCAGCACAGTTCAAGAGCATATATCTACATTTTTTTCTTTGTTTTCTCAACACAGCATTGCAGAAGTTCCTTTACCTCAAGAATGGGTTAGAAGTCCTTAGAAATGGAGGTAGGAGAAACAAAGATGCTATATTTTAAGGAAGCACTACTGTCTCTTAAACTTACATTGTGATGTCTTCCCAAAAGCTCCATTCCCAGATTGCAAAATCTTCCACAGAATTTTGCAGCCAAGGGATGAAGATGGTTGAGAAAATTAAAAGATTTCAAAGCAAGAACAAAAAATAATGCCAAAACTATCTACTTGACAAATGTGTTCTGACAAAGTATCTTTTGTTTGCTTTGTTGTCTTCTTTTTTTCCTTTTTTTTCAGTTCATAAGTTCTTCAGGTTGGGACCTTGTCTTCATACATGTCTATAAGGCACCTACAACACACAAGTGATACATAAATAACATATATTGTATCACAATTAATAACCAACATGTCCCTTGAAAATCCATGGGGTTATTCTGCTGCTAAATTGATGTTGACAAAATCAACATTAATGTGCACAGACTCATTCTCTCTGGCTTCAGGAGGCCCTTGAGAATGGAGTTAGGTAGGATCACTCTGGCCAATGGCTTCTGAGGAAGTGGAGTTGCCATTAGGACAAGATGCTTAAGGGGTGCTGCAGAGAAGCTGTAACTCTACAATGATATCTATGCCTCAAAAGATTTCAGGTCATCCATGAGTTAAGAGGGACATACTCTTGCCAGAAGGCAAATCTTATCCCCTCACTGCACTCACAGTAAAAATTCAAGAGCTTAAAAAGCATCAGGTTTTGCTTCTCACTGACTATTACTCTGCTGGAGCAGTAGGCAGCTGATCTATGTACCTGCAGATCTGAAATCACTGCTTATATTGAAGAGAACAAGAATTTATTCCAGCCAATGGAAACTATTTTAGCTACTTTTTTCATTTTACAAATAGGATATAGAAGGCTATTTTTGTCTTTCGAGAGAATTCTAATATCTCTCAGGTTCAAAGTGACATCTCTTGTCTTAGAAAAAGTTAGCATATTCTTTGCAAGATTTGTCTTCCACTGCTTAATGGTTTTGTACAGTTCTTTGCAGAATGTGAGTATAAAGTGGATAGTAAATTCTCTTGTTCTCATTATTTTAGTACATCTTTCAATATGCTGAAATCAAGCTCCTTACGCTGATTTAGGTATGAGATTACATAGTTCAGGAATTGTTTTCAGAGAGTTGAATGATGAACCTTGCATGTAGTGAATGTAGTCAAGGAATGCAGTCAAAGGTAATGGTACAATTGTCTTCTTCTCTTATTAATTCTACTATTCTGGAAAAGTGATTTTCTATGTCTCCATTTACTAATTATAAACAGTAAGTAGCCACACTTACTCATGTTTTTGTGAAGTTTAGTTTCTGACAGTAAAGTCTCAGCTAAAACAAAACAGATTCTGAGCTAGAGTAAGCCAATGCAACTACTCTGCACAGACTGAAACACTCTGACTTAGTTTCATAAAAATGGCTACTGAGTCCTTGCTGTGGAGTCTGATAAATCTATGGATTTGCAGAATTAGCAGACTCCACAGTGCTATAGATCGGTCATAAGCTGGTTTATTGATTCTGGGGACTAAACTCTTGAGATCCTGGGCAAAAGAAAGGCATGTTTGTAGTACACCCAGGAGTCTGGAGCATCTTGGAGGGTCCTGGGTCTTCAAGTCCCTCTGAAACAGAGCAGGAGTTTGGAGTCCCTTTGTGAATTTAGGTTCAACATTTTCAGAACATAGATTTCATTTACTCCTAAATATTCTTTTTCTAAACCTCATTGTGTTTGAACATATTTCCCTTTCCTTTGGAAATGCTTTAACTCCAAGTAGAACCTTTTTCAGATTTTGTAATTTTCTAATAAACAGAATTTCTGGAAAACAAGCCACTATAAACGTCAAGACTATTCTATTATTTTTAATTATAAAATATTTTCAATTTTCTCTCAAACGAATTCACAAGCTATCTGACCTTTACTCATCTAGGAGAAGTGAATTCCACTTTATTAATATTGAAAAATGCTAGCAGATTTTTGTTTGTTTTTTTTTTTTTTCTCTCGTTATGATGTATAATATTTTGGCCCATTGGATAGGATAAATCCAGATCTCCTATAGACACACCACTATTAATGAAAAATACCAAATTCCCCTTCTTTGGGGCTGTGTTTAAAGAGAAGGTTCTGCCTCCTACCTCCTATAGGTGCTGTCTCCATAGCCTCTCTGAGGTACTGTGTCAATACAGGTATCATCAGCATCAAGATAACAGAATTCCTAGCTGCTCATAGATTTACTATTATTACTTTAAGTTTGTGCTCTGGAATACATTACTCAGCATTGCTTTCTGTGTAGTTGAACGACTTCTCTCTAGTCTGCTTTCCCAACAGATAAACAACGATAAGCTGCCACCACACATTTTAATTGCCACAGTAAACCATCCTTTGTTGTCCACACAGGTACAGGACAACTCTAACCCAAGAGAAACCTTCAATCTCTCTCAAAGCCCTAATGATATGGGAAATTATTGCTGTTTATTCTGTACTCCTGAGCAGTTTTCCATGTGAACTACCTAACATGTGCCATTAAGATGAATGATCTTTAAAGAGATTCCTGTCAAAACGCCTTTTGAGAAATGATCCTGTTCGTAAAAAACTTCATGTTGGGACACAAATCTTTGTTTTAGACCTTATCAGGAATCAGAACTTCCTAACCTGTATATTACATCCTGGTAGAAAAATGTTCATCATAATTTATGGAATGGATTATGAAGTCACAAGAACCCAGTAATGGAGTCCTTTATGGTTCCATATATAGAGAATTCTCCATAATGTAAGGAAATCACACTGATACTGATAAAGTTTAATGAATATAAAATTAAAACACTTCCACACAGAAGCTGTGTATTCAGACCTATAGCGTCTCAGCTATCAAGACCATTTTACAGAGAGCAACTGAAGTGGATTATGTCATATGCAGTGGAGGAACTATTACTTTTGGAGCTTTATGGCTACATGTTTTCCACAGCTTTAGCTTGTTCATGCATATCTCTGGAGCAAACTGACTGCACTTGTAGCATTTGATCTATTTTTCTACACTTTCTGAGTCAGTAGAAATAAGTCTCCCCACAGTTTCAGCATTCCAAGCAAACTAGAGCTCCAATTTAAAGATGAGAATGCCCTGAAAAGCCTTTTTACACCTAAATCCCAACAGGCGGGAATTTGCATATTAGTCAAGCAACAGTTTTAATCCCAGCACTGCCATCTACTGAAGAGATCATTATAATATGTTTTTCTGGAAGATGCACTTTAATACATAGACAAATTATTATCTCAGTAACTGGATTACTGGATAAATGGAGTTCCTAACCCAATAAAACCATAAGCTATGCTATACAGCCTGGCAAGATGATCAAATGACCTTAAAATACATATAAAACCAATTATAGGAATGGTGACATTTCAGCAATAGTGAACAGACAAATACCAACTGGCTGTGCCTAGGCCTGCCTTGCTCCAATTGAAGGCAAGTAAATCCCAGCTGAACTAAATGAGAATAGCATCAATTACTGTTTCAAGTTAGTAAGACCGGATATTAATCAATTAATTGCTTAAAAAGGTACCTGAAACTAATAAGTCAGTGTTCCAAACTCTGGAGGGATCAATGTAAATTGTAGAGCAGAAATACTCTATTGAAAAAACCCACTTTTCCCTAAATAAGAAAATCTAAATAATAACTTAAGAGTGAAAACAGCTTGATCACCTATGGACAACCTCATCCCTGGGGTATCTGCCAGTTCCTCACAGGATGAATGCATTTTAATGACCAGATAACTCACTATATACACCTTGTTTCCTTGCTGAATCAACTCTTGCATGAAGCACCTCTTTATGATGTTGGTGAACAGCTTAGGCCACAACCTATTGATTGCATTTATGTATCATTGGGTTTACTACACCAGATGGTTTAATGATACCCACCATTTCCAAAATTTCTTCTTGAGGAAGTGAGCTGCAATTTCTGGTGAAAAAGTATGGTAGGCCAAGTGCTGGCGACAGAGGTGGGAAAGTGCCTTCCTTCTTATTTAGCGTGAGTTGAAACAACCATTATACAAACAACAGATGAGACATTTGGCATTTTTCCTTAGCCCAACAGTGTGTGTGTCAGGGCACCAATGGGGCTGATGGCTCCCAGGGACAGAGCACTCCAAGCTTGGGGGGTCCCCACGGGGTATCAGAGCAGAGCCCATCCCACCACCCCAGCCAGGAGCAGGCAGCCGGGGGGCAGTGGGGGCAGCCCCAGCCCCGGGCATCAGGCACCTCCCTGCACATGGGAATGGGCCAAGGCCGGGCCAGGACATGGGCCTGCAGGTAGGCCTGGTTTGGCAGAGACTGTGGCCAGGGAGGGTCAGGCTGTGGGGAGCTGGAGACTGGCCCTTCTGGGGCATCACTGGGGCAGGGGCTGATGGCCCCGGTGGGCTGACATGGGGTCCTGGGTTGTGGGCAGGGTGGGGGAGCCCCGGGCTAGGCAGGGACAGGCAGGGCTGGCAATGCCTCAGGGCCATGGCAGTGTGTTAGGATGGCTCCTAGTAAGTGCATTCTTCCTTTGGAAGTGTTTGTATCCACTGTGTTTATCTGATCACTGAATTCACAGACTACAACCAGAAAAGAGTTGTTAAAGATACGTTTTTTTACATCCCCCACCTCAAATTGAAAACTTAAATAATCCAACTAAATCTACAGCAGGTTTTTAAAAAGGTCAGCAAAAGTATAAACTCAAAACATGCATCATTTATTTTTCCATTGTTTTCAGTCAGCTTTTGGGAGCCAGAAGGATTGCAGCTAGCCAGACCATTTGCTGCACATGGCCAGATCTGGACAAACCACAGCACAGAACGACCACCTCTTTGGAAGAGCAGTGGTCTCGCAAGAAGCGTGCCAAGCACACCAGAGGCAAACAAGGTGAAAGGGGCAGGCTAGCTGGCCCAAAATGAGTCTGATGACATCTTTCGACGGGTCAGGAAAAGAAACCTATACTTAGGAAGCCATGCACCCTTCACTTCCACTGGCATTGTTAGGAGGGGATTACTCATGCTGGCTACATTTTCAACAGTTGGTAGGACTGGTGAATCGTTTGCAGAGAATGAGAGGAACTGGAGTAAGCGGAAAGGTTGTTAACAAAAACAAGAGGGTACAAAAGCCCTTGAAATAAACAGAAGCAAGAAAAGAAAAATAAGGAAGTGCTCGGAATTCTGTCCAGTCAATGCATTTCTGAGACAGCACACAAACCCTTAAATCTTTCACTTTTTTTTGTGAATTGATTTTTTTCTTCTAACTTGGAAACCATCTGTAAAAGCTATGTCCCTTTTGCCATGTTCCTACGCTGTCACACCGGACAGTATTTAACATCTCTATGATGCTCTTGTCTTAGCAGGTATTTTTTTGTATTGCATGATTCCACAGCTTCTTTCACTCTCTTTCCCTATACCTACTTCTCACTGCAGTGTGACTAGATGCATTACAGGCTCTGAAACCCCATTTATTTGTTCCCTTGTTCACTCTGCACTTTTTTTTCTCTTTCTCTGTATTTTGTTACAACTTTTGCCCCAAGCCTCTCATTCTGTAAATCCTTATTTTCCACTGTTGGAAAAAAATTCTAGTCTCTGACTCTTATGCCAATATTTCAGGACCTGTCCCATGTTTTACACCTAATTTCTCTTCCCCCATGCCCTATCTATCATTACACTAAATCCTTTTCAGCACTATTAACAGCACCTTCCAAACAGGATCCCTGCTTTCATTAGGTTCTGTTCTCTTGGCTTCCATGTTCTTAAGTTTGTAATTTCATTTCATTTCTTGTCTCTTCTGGCATATACTTATTCCTGTTTCTTCATATTTGCCTGACTTTCAGGTGCTAGAAAGATACATGATGGTAAAAATATGAGTGAAGAAAGTACATCATTGTTTCTATTGTCAGATTAGCTGGTGCTGAAGCATTGAGATACTGTCCAAATGTCACAGAGTATAATCATAAATTTTCCTCTCCTCTCACCAAGCCTCAGAGAATTAGTATTGGGGATGCGAGCTCAGTATTCTTATCTCTTCACCTATTACCTGTTTTGAAGCAGATTTGGAGTGCATCCTGGATCCAGGATTTTGTAGAAATATTGCAGAGGCTCAGCCAGCCTCTAGATTATAACCCCTTGCTACTCACCCATGTGAGTAACAATGGCCAGAGAAAATCAGAGCATATCAAGAGGGGGGTGACCCTGAAGAGCTTGAGAGGTTAGCTGGTATCTCCTCAATCTTTTCAGTGAAAGGGAAAGGTTCAGGTAGAAGCGAAAGTATACTGTGTGTCAATACCTGCCTGTGTGGCTCGTAACCCATGCAGGGTTTTCAGGTCTATGATCACAGGACCCTGTCTCAGGAATAAGGAAAGGTTGTCTCCATCTGACAAAGTGAGGCAAAAGCATTTTTGCAAGCAAGCTTGCCAACTTAAAGACAGAGCCTTTAAACAAGATTTTTGAAGGGATTAAGACCAAATCCTGAGAGAAGTGGAACAATAGGGGGCAAGGAGTCTGGGTGACAACACAATAAAGAAGGTTCTCACACATTCCCTAAGAAAACAGCACAGCTGGGGACCTCTCTCAAGTGCCTGGCCATGAACTCCTCCAGCATGAGAAAAAATAATAGAGGAATTAGAAGTTGTGAGCAGTTGCAGGGTAACAGAAGCATGGTGGTATAGTTCACATGACTGGAGCACTGCAAAGGGTGGATACAGGTTCTTTAGGAAGCACAGATTGGGAATGGGAGGAAGAGACATTATGCTCTATGCAGAAGAGCAACTTGAATGCATGGAGCTTTGCCATGAAATGGTCCACAAGCCAGCCTAGAGTTTATAGGTCAGGATCAAAGGGAGCTGATGAGGAAGCTGTTGTGATGGGTTTCTGCTACAGACCTCCTGATCAAGAAGCAAAATAAGATGCAGCCTTCTTTAGATGACTGAAAGAAGCCTTGCAATCAGGAAGAAGATTAAAAATATTGATTGGGCATGGAATTAGGAAAGCTAAAACCCTGCTGCAATTAAAATTGACAAGGAATGTGAATGGCAAAAATAAAGACCTCTGTAAGTATATTTACAGGAAGGCCAGGGGATCTTGTGATGAGGATATGGAAAGGATTGCGGTGTTCAAAGCTTTGTTTGCCAAGGTCTTTACTGATAGGGTATACCCTTCAGCTTTCCAGGTCTCTGTGCCTAGTGGCAGAAGAGTCTGAGAGACTGAGGTACTATGGTAGGGAAAGATTAGTTAAGGGTCAATTGACCAAATAAATTGATTATGCAGTTCATGAGACCACATGAGATACATCTAATGTCGATGAGGGAGCTTGGCCAAAGTCACCTTTCAAAAACTAGGTGACCAGGAGAGGTCCCTAGTGACTAGAGAATGGAAAGTGTCACATCACTCTTCAAGAACAGCAAGAAAGAGGGTCTGGGACATTAGAGACTGGTCAGCCTCACTTCAGTCTCCTGGAAGATTATGGAGAAAATCTGCATATGGAAGTCATTCATAAGCACATGAAAGACAAGAAGAATGGGAACAACCACAATGGATTTACAAAGGGAAAATAATGCCTGACCAACCTGATCGCCCTCTCTGATGACTGGCTTGGTGGACAGGGCATGCTATTTACCTTGACTTTATAATGACTTTTGACATGGTCTCCCATTGTATCTTTGTAGCCAAGCTAAAGAGATATGGACTGGATGCATAGACCACAAGATGGATGGAAAACTAGTTGGATCAGGAGGCTCAAAGGGTAATGAGTAGCAGCTTGAAATCCATTTGGCAGATGGTTACTAGAAACTTTCCTCACAGGTGAGTACTAGGGCTGCTACCATTTAATATCTACCTGGATGACAGGGCCAAATGCACCCTCAGCAAGTCTGTGGGTGAAACCAAATTTAGAGGAAGAAATTGATATGCTAAACAGGGCTGCTGTTCAGTGGGACTTTGACAGACTGGGCTGACAGAAACTCATGAAGTTCAACAAAGGCAAGCAGAAAGTCCTAAACCTGGGATGAAATATCCACATGCAGCAGTATTGTTTGGGGCTGACTGGATAGAAATAAGTTTTGCAGAAAAAAAATTGAGATCCTGAGGTAACAAGTGGAACATCAGTCAGCAGTGCAGCCTTGCAGCAATAAAGGTTTATTGCATAGTTGGATGTATTAGCAAGAGCATAGCAAGCAGATCAAGATCCTCCATATTTGGCACTTGTGACCACATCTGGAGTATCTTGCCCAGTTTTGGTTTCCCAGTACAGGAAAGGCAGTGACACTGCGGAGTAAGTCCAGAAGAGGAACATCAAGATGGTAAGTTGCCCAAAAGCCTATGGACATTTTTTTAATAGATCATTAAATCTATATTATTGGGCAGCTATATATAGCTGGGAACTTATTTTCCAGTCCAGATTAATTCACCATCACCACATATGCTGTTTACAAGAAAGCATACAGTGATTTGCAATCTTTGGTCCAGCACCAGTGTGCTCTTGAGATACTGAGTCTGTACTTTGCCATGCCAACTAAATGTTGCCTGAAGTTGTCTTCCACTGCACCTGGCTGCCTTGGGCGTGGATAGAATATAGCAGTACAGCCTATATCCAACAGATACCCTGAACCTGGCTCTTTCTAAGCATGATGTAGACACTTTAAGCCTTATTTACAGTAAATCTGCCAATCAGTAGTGTGGTAAAAAAGCCTGCTGCTTATGGGTTTAACATGCTAAAGTACACTTGCAAATCAACTTTCAATCATTTAGTTCAGACATAACCTATGAAGCTCTGAAAAACATTAGTGCACAGGTAAAAGGCATGCCACAGGCAAATGCCTTAAAGAGGATCTGGACATGGAGGCAAATAAGTAAGGCTCTTTCCACTGCCAGTAGAAATTAGATCATGCTATATAGTGCATGGGGGTTCCATTTCTATTTTCAGGAGGTAAGCTACTTCTTGACTGAGGGGAAGGGAAAAATACCAAAATGTTTATCTTGCTTTTTATAACATATCCAGTGGTTTGAAATGTATTAGCTGCACTCTGATATCTGACTCTCATAGCTCTGTAAAGATAATTTTGTAAAGTTTTCTCAGGAAAGCTTAGATATTTGTTACGTAGTGCATCATTCCATGCTTGAGTGGAATACACTGTGTAATATACCTGTATTGAGCCACTGTCTTTATAAACAGTTTGGTACAATCACTAATCACATGTGCATGTTTAATCTCATCTAAATTGCATACACATTTTAATGTAATTTTGTTAATTACATCAAAGTTAGAACTCTGGGACAGTGTTTTACATACAAATGTTTGTCACTTATAGCCATGGTTCACACATGTACATGCGTATGTGTATCAATATGCTTTTGAGATTGGTATGTGTGCAAAGAACAGTTAGCGACCTTTCTGTCTCTTAGGAGGGTTTCTTCCCTTCGTCTCTGATTCCTGCAGACTGTTCTCTCTTTCTCACAAGGTGTTTATGTTAAAAGATCACGCAGGTACTTGAAAATCTGGTTTCTCACTTTTGTCCAGTGCTCTAACACCTATATGAGGAGGTCTGTATTTTCTAAGGAGGTCTTTCTTTTACAGACTGTAAAAGAAAAAGGGGAGATTCCTAGTATCCCTGTTCATGGGGTTATTTTAGATGGATTTAAGAAAACAGAGAGGTGCGAAGTCACTTGGTTATGCAAATCATGCTCTCTGAGACAACAGACTGAATGGGATCAAAATATTTACCAGAAATCACTCATTCATGGTAAATTCACCAATTTCCCACTTTTTTTTTTTTTTAATTTATTTAGATTTCTATTTTTTCTTAACTAGACTGGGTTCCCCTATCTGAGAGTTCTGGCTGCAGAACTGAGGGATGACATAACTTGTGAGCAGCCAACTAAAGCTGTCATCATTTTGCATGAACAAGGTTTCACACAGTTATGAATGGAAAAGCATTATTTTAAAAAATACTCTTAAAAAATTCAACATTAGGAGCCTTTGACATATGAATGAAAGGGTAAGAGAGGGCAGGATAAGAGAAATGAAAGTGTCTTAGAGAGGCAAGTGCAGTGGGAATCTCCTTTTCTCTACTGAATAGTTTTAGCACAGTCCATGTACTATAAGAAAACAATAGAAATCATTGCAAAGAAGAAAAATGGATGCTTTCCCTACCCAGGTGAAGTAATTAGGGAAGACCAGTTTTACTAGACAGTCAGGATTAAGGGACAATTGTATCTAGAGAGATTTATAAAGTCTAATGAGAACACATAGCTCTCCAGAAAAGTTAGAATAGGCAAGAAGCCAGCCATTAAGAGAGTCTAGCTATATACATTTAAACTCCATCCTAAAATGCTCCCAGTCATACTATTATGAACAGGGTGAGAAAATTCTGCTGTTGGTAACAATAAATAATTTAAGAGAACTTGAAAGATTCTTTTTTAAGTAATTTCTTACATATTTTCTCTGGCACAAAAGCCTGTAGGAGCAACATAAGTTCTGTGCTTGGTTATTTCTCCTAGTGAACAAATACAAAGTCGGAAAACACCTTATCCTTTATCCACTGAAGTCACTGTATTCTTAGTTCTGATGTGTGACAATATAATGCATCTCTATACAGAAAACAGTTACACAACCAAAAGTAAGTCAGCATATAAGGATTATTGTTGCTAAACAACTAAGTAGAGGGACATACTTTCTCTTTCAGTCACAATATGTATCACAGGTTTCCCATCCAGTGTCAGTAGGACAAACTGAACCTCTAGTCTGTGATATCTCCGTCCGATGCCTTGAAGCAATTCCGACACAGCACTATAGGTTCACTCATCACAAAAGCTTTCAACAGAACTTGAGGCAATGAAAGTCTTTTATTAATAACTCTATGCTGCACTCTACCCTAATATTACCTAAACCGTGGCAGCTCTCACCACTGAAATGTATACTGCCGTTTGCTATTACTCTGTGTACTTTTAGATGTAAGCAAAGATAAACAGTTTTAGGTTTAGAATGACAATAAATAAAATAACAATTAATTTGTTGGGGGTGATGCTTCAGAGAAAGGAAGGCCAAACTATATGCAAAAAAAGTCAGCTCTCTCTCCATCCATTCCTAGCTAAAAATGCATGTTTTACATGCATGCATACATATATATATTTATGCACTTGTGTGTATATTCATACACAGAGAAATAAAAGTATTTCAAAGAAGTAGTTTTAATTAATTTAAATAAATATATTATGTTTCTGTTGAGTCATTATATCAATACTCTGAACAAGAGTCTTTTAATACAGCTGATCTCACAAAATAACTTAAATTCTTTTTTAGATTCCCATAGTAAAAATAACACTTCATTATTACAATGGAAGTAGCATCAGTAGCATCAGTAAAGTTAAAACTTAACTTTATTATTTCCTGAATTTTAAAGCATTTGTCAATATGACCTGAATTTCTGTTGATGAAGGTTTTTTTTTTAATGCAGAATTCATAATAGTACTCATTATTTGCTTCTCCATGCTTTGTAGGCTATTATTTATATTATTTGTGGTATGTAATGTGCAGAGACCCAGCAAGTTAGGCACCTTTATTTTGTTGATGAATAGCAGAGAGGATTCACAAAATACTTTAATGTATATTACCTAGGAAGAAATGGGTTATGTTAGATATACTTGGTATGTGAAGTGTATTTTCATTATTACACTCAAATAGTATAAAATACAATTAGTGGTCTTTGGATTTTACTGATAATGGCTAATAAGAAAAGAGTTCATTATTATATTGGATAAGACCATAAACTTTACTGTTTTGAGAATGGATTTAAAACATGCGTTCAAATTATATTTGTAGGATTTTGATTACATTATCAGAATTATGATAAGTGTTGAAATACATTTAAACTGAAAAACGATTATTGTGTTAACTAAGGGTTTGCACTGATTATTGTCACTGATTTTTAAAGTAAACGTAACAGTAGATCATGACCAAAATCCAAACCCTACAATTCAGGCCAAATACTATTGACGTTTTTCATAAGCTCCTCTATAGAGGAATGGACTTTACTGAAGTAAGTAAAAAAACCAGGATTAGCCTCTTTGTTGAAATGACAATATATTTATTTTACTATGATTTTACTATTTGCTGATACTTGATTACATAAGTAGGTGATCAAAAGGTTTGCCTATCATCTGCCCAGCCACCTAGTCTGTGTCTAACTACAGTCGTGATGGGTATCAATAATTCTCAAGAGTTTATAGCCTGTTAATGTGATCTAGTTAACAGGTGTCCAGGAATCATAAAGTTCTGTTTTGAGCATTCTGACAGATGAAGACAAGTCAAATAAAAGAATCTGCTCCCTTAAGAAAATGGGTATTTTACAATGAATCATTATTATTTACCACCATGATTAAAAATGTGCATGACTCATCTCATCAAACATGATCCTGGAATAATTGTTCAAGACAGTGTGTGGTTCCAAATCTAGAAATTATGCATTGTCTCAAAGACATTCCTTGGCCTTTCAACAATAAATAAAAACAGGTGAATCAATTGTTTTTCTTTAGTTATGTATAACTGTTTAATGGACTTTAGCTGACAAGTCATTACCCATGAAAATTATGAAGTATTTTAATGACACTGATTTTTGAGTGCTTGTTAACACTAGAAAGTTATCCTGGATTGAAGCAGACTATTAATTATAACAGCTATTTTTAAATGATGCTACCTGTGACCCTGCGTATTCCAGAAATGAATGTCACATTACAAGGTCATTAAAGCATTTTCAGCTATTTCTGAATAACTCCATCAGTAAACAAGTCCTTTTAGCCTATCTTCTACTTTGACAGATTGTCCAAGATACAAATTTGGTCAATAAAAACAAAATGTTCTTTTTAAAAGTTAAAAAAGTCACAGCCAACAAACACAGTGCAACTTCTAAACAACTACCTCGTTTCGTGTCTCTGTCTCTCTCCTCCTCCCACCCAAAATAAACAGATCCAGCTTGCAAGATGCTGACCAGTAATGAGGAACACTGCACATCTGTCACACCCACTGCCTCAGGGGGAGGTAAGAGCACATAAGTTTTTGCAAGACCGTGTTCAAACTGTGGATATAAAACTCAAAAACCTAGAGGAAGGCAACAAAGCATATGATGAGTATTTATTATTCCTAATGCAGGTCCCGGTTTCTACCCTGCCAAAAGTATGCGGAAGAAACACTAAAAGAGTGGTTCGCAAAAACACTCAGGTGAAGATTGTTCCCTGGAAGGGAAACAGTCAAACAGACAGTGTTTTCATAGGAATATTTTATGATCATGTTACACAGCAGCTTATGAGAAAGTTTGAAAGCTGTTGGAAGGAATATTGTGTTATTCCACAGGAACCAGAGCCGGTTTTGTGCCATTGGTGCCCCTCAACATTAAATTTACACCAACTCTGAATGTTAACCAATCAATTTATTTATATAAATTACTTTAGATAAGCCTACTCTTAATCTGCTGGGAGGCTCCTTTAAGTGGTCTCACGGAATATTTTTTGTTGCATTCTACAGTGCTGCTGTTGTACATTTTCCCCCTCTGACATAAAATATATAATGATATCCACACCTTATATGTATATCAAAACGTCTACTGCTTCCAATGACAAGTAGATTGTATCTTCTCAAACTCCAATACAAAATTAAGTAAAAGGGGAAAGGGAATAAATATTGCAAAGAACATTAAGAAAAAAAAAGCACCATGATTGTAATTAGTGTACAATAAGAATTTACTGTCCATTTTCCATTTAATTTAACTGTTTATAAAACAGTCCTAACTCTATAGCTTAGCATGAAGGACACATGAGTAGAAGGAGAGAGGCAGTATATTAGAGACTTTCTTGAAATTCAGAAGAAGATTGGTTATCATATACACATATTTAGCTTTATAAAATAAGCATGGTCAAAATTACTGAACTTGAATACATGAAGTGGGATATTCAGATTCTGCAGCTTCAGTGGCTTAAGAAACTTCCAAGAATATGTCCAAGGAAAACCTTGTCATTGGCCTCATTTGGCTTAGAAGAGAGACAGAACTAAGATGTCATTGCCTTATTCAAGCCAGATGAACTGAGATAAATGGGACTGATTATGGTAGTGATTATGGTAGGCAGAATTTCAAAATAAGACTGAGGAAACATAATAGAAACTGAAAACCTGGGACCTTGAACCCACCTCGGTGTCTATTTTCTTGAGAGATATGATCAAGTTTTAAACACAAAAACTTAAAGTAGTTTTACAATATCTACCATTAAGAAGACAACTGTTTTCATAACTATTTTTGTATTTTAATAGAAAAAGGTTACTGCTGACTCAGGTTTTATTTCATGTATTTAAACATAGCCCTGTGATATTATGCAGCTAGAAACATTGCAGTCATGCCAATGCACAAGGGGGAACTAGAAAATGCAACCCATTAAAAAACAAACCTGAAACCCATTCATTCAGTAACTGGCAAAGTGAAACACCAAAGCAAACAAACAGCATCAATGGTGAAAATACACAAATATATTCAATATTAAATTGACTTACGTTTTAGTCATCTGAGGTATCATAAGCAACACAGATAAGGTTTTTTTTAAGAATATATGACTTTAATTGACTTTGTCCCTTTAATGATAAATTTACAATGAAAATGACACGTCCACCATAATTTTGAAATACAACATAGCTACCACCGATTTGCTGCAAATGCCTTTGCATTATATTTGTTTGTGGCAGAGAAGTAAATTTGACAAAAATAAATTCTTATACACATCCACCCTTGTGGGATTAATAGCAAGATGAAATATTTAAAATTAAATAAATGAAGATAAAAATCATATAAAATAATATAAACGTTCCTCCTGGACCTCGTCAAGCAAGATTTTCCTCAGCACACTAACACCAATCTTCATTTAAAAAGTGAAGAAGCAAGATCTGTTTATTGAGAATGAGGCAAAAGGATGCAATTGACATTGGCCTGATATTTTACCTCTTGTCGATTCGGGTAATAACTTTTCCTAACCTCCAATATCAATGGCAGTCCGCCCCCAGAACTCTGAGGCTATTTATATTGGGAAGAGCACACACGGCTAATAAATGCACGACACCTGTGCAACTTCTGGTGCATTTGCTGATCCTCTGAGGCCCCTCTCCCAAAGGCTGTCAAAGTTGCTAGTGGCAACTCCTCTGATACTTGCCATGGACAGGTCAAGCGGAGATGGTTTTATTTAATTTGGAAGAGTTTGCTCTGCCATCTCTCCGTGCTCTCACAATGTGTACTCAAGCATTAGTGGAAAAATACATCAAATAAATATCAGATAAAAGCACCCAAAATACGCTCGGTAATGCAAAGAAAGGATATATTTTCAGGTATGGTCAGAGAAGATATTCAAAGCCTCCATTGTTGCTTCTAGAAATGTCAGGACAATTCAGAAATGTCAGTTCCTTTACCGGTTTCCAGATTGTAATTGCAGGATCATGTAGCTCTCTCTCTCTTTCTCTCTCTTTCTCTCTCTCTCTAAATAGGTCTATAAAGATCAGCTGGAAAGTGCAGACAGAATTGTTCACTGGTTAGCTTTACTTAGAGCTACAGGGTATATATGTGGTTTGTTTTGTCTTATAGATCAATCTAGCTTACATTTTTAGCACACACAAACAAAAATCAGGAAAAAGAAAAAGTCGATGAAAAACACGAACAACACAAAACAAATAAGGTTCCAATCGTGCAAATTTTGCTTCACTGGATAAAGCACTTCTTGACACAGTAATGTCCAGAATCCCCCTCCCCCAGAAAAATACAGGACTGAGACTGAAGCCATTCTTTTTTTTTTTTCCTTTTTTTTTCTTTTTTTTCTTTTTTTTTTTCTTTTTTCCTTAAGGCTATACAACACAAAGAAATAAAGCATGAAAAGAACACCTCATTGGGCTGAACACTTCATTCTTCTGGCTCTCGAGCGAGCCTTTGACAAAGCAATTGTGTGGTCCGGGTTATTTGTCTCATTGGGACAACAACAAGAGAAAGAAAAAGAGGAAAAAATGAAAGAGAGGAAAAAATAAAAAATAATAAGAAAGTCAATGATCCCAACAATAAAATCCGAAATTGACTTTACAATCACAGGTACAAATTGCTCAGGTCGATAATTTCATTTCTCCTAAAGATCACTGTCGTCTAAAACTAATTAGAGGCGCAGGTTCCCGAGGAATTGTCAATATTCAAAGGAAATGTTGGAGTTTAGAAGGTTATCATTCTTCTACCATGACAGTCTGACGGGGTGACTGGAAATATTGTCATGTGCTGCCAAGTTCAGGGTGTTGTTAACGACTGAATCCTTGCTCCAGCTCATGGATCTGTCTCCTATTTGGCTTTCTTTTATAGTGGAAAGACTAAGAAGCCGGAAAAGGTTGAATATTTCCACCCTCCCATGAGGTTACCCCTTTCCAGTTTGAGATGCACTTTGTCTTCTCTTTCCATGTGGAGCAAGACCCCATTGCTGGCTGCTTCTCTGGTGACGTCCTGATCCCCTGCAAAAGCTGAAATCACTGGGTAGCCGTTTTGCATTAAACTTACCTAAAAAGTGCAAAGAGAGAGAATCTGAGTTTTCTCAATACTCTCAATGACTTTTTCCCCTGTGCATATCACTGAACTTTTGTGCAGGTTAGAAACAACGTTGAATTAAGATAAAGCAATGTGTGATTTCTGTCATGCATACAGATCCCTTTAACCAAAATAACCTACAGTCTTGTTCTACACTTTCTGGTTTTGTAAATGCACCTTAGTGTCTAGAAAGGAGCATTTGAAAAAAAATAAAATAAAGCATCTTCTTTAGATCACAACCCACCTGGATGGTTTGTCTGTTATAAACCTTGACCACGTGGAAACTGAAACTATATATCCCTTTTCTCGGTGCTACAAATATACTGGAAGCAAGATCAAAATGGTTGCCAATATTAACTAATACCTGGAAAGTAAACAAACAAACAAAACAAAACAAACAACAACAAAAACAAAAAAGAGAGAGAGAAAGAGAGAAATCAGGCCCCACCTTAGAAAAGCGCCAGTGAAAATCTGACATGAGGTCCATGACCGATATAAAGCCTAGTCGAAATGGCATTTGCAGCACAATTAAAAGTGCACTGCAGGGGAAAGGAGCCAAGTTACAGAGCCATTTAAAAAGCATCACAGTTCATAAAACGATTTAGTTACACAAAAATGATCTCCAAAGCCTGTTAGATGAAGTGCAAATGTCCACACTGCACTGTCAATAAAGCAAAGGTGGCAGAAGCGGGGGGAGGGGGGGGGGAGGTGGAGTGAAGGAAAGGAGGGAGGGGAAAGAAGCGAGGGAAAAAACCCTGAAACTCATCAACTCATAATGCAAATGTGTGTTTCCTAGCTAGCACTACTGAAATCAGACCTGCCCTCGAGTATAATAGGGTATAGAACTAAAACCGTACTGCAGAGAGGGGCGAAGGAGGAGAGGGGATGCTCAGCAACAGCAACATCTGCCAGCTCACGCCTCTCTGTCCCTCTGGAGGGCTGTGCCGCCTGGCCCGCACCCTCCTCAGGCGGCTAACAATCCGACAACAATCTTAATTTGTCATATACTTCGATGTCTTTTGAAACAAATAAAAGAGAGTTGAGCCCTCCGGCAGATGTGCAAAGCCTCACTCGGAAGCGGCGGCCGCATCCTGCCCCCGCAGAGGCTGGCGGTGCGGAGCCTGCCGATTTGACGGGGATCCGGCCCCGGCTCATCCGCTCGCTCCCTTTCGGGGCTCCAGCGACGGGCAGCCTGATTTGGCTCAAAAGGCACGGGTAACGAGGGGAGAAAAACCCGCGGGCCCGTGGCGATCCCGTGCGGCCAGCGGGTGAGCCCCCAGCCGGCTGCTCCGCCGTGCTCGCCCCCGGGTCGCCCCGGCCACGCTCCGCTTTGCGGGCTACAACCTCTGTTTCAATGGAGAAAAATACAAAGCAGGAGGAAACAAAACCAAAACCCAAACCCCCCAAATCCCGAGCCTTTCCTCGCAAATTTCCAAACCCTATTGTTTCCAAGAAAGGGGAATAAAAAAGAATCCCTTATTGTGGGAACACCGAGGAAGGAACGAACGCCTTCAAACTCCTGAGAACTGAGCATCGTGGGGTAAAGCGTCTAAAACACGCTATACATGAAGCAAGCTTTCCCCCCCCCCCACTCTACTGATCTGACTTTATGAGATCTTGTACGCGAGGAATAGCTGTGCAAACTCATTAGGAGGGACAGGTAGACAGATGAACGACAGGCGGACAGACAGTTAAAAAAAAAAACAAACCCCAGATAACACAGTTTACGTGTGGTAATTTTGGCTGACTCTGCAATAGTACTTCAGGAGTCAGAGGCGGTAGAAAAAAAGTAAATTTCATCGCAAAAATCGAGAGGAAGGATGGGGCATGGGCTCCGGGAGGCAAGCAGTGCGGCGGGGAAGGGGCAGGACGCCCAGGCCGGGCTGTCCGCTGCTCTGCCCGGCGTTCTGCCGTGCAGGATAACACCGCTCCGTTATAACCCACCAGGGACGTCGTTCGCCTCGTTTGATAACGCGGGAAACACCCGCTTCTTCCTCAGCCCTCCCTCCCCCTGAGAGATGCTGTAACATTGCCAAATGCGCTCGGAACAGGCAGATCCGGCGACTCCCCATCGGTAAACCTCTGTCCTCCCCTCGCCCTGAAAATCAGCATTTCCGACGGAGCACCGAAGGGGGGACGCACACCCTTCCCCGCCGGGTCGTCCCTGAGTGCCCGGGGCAATCCTCGGCTGCAAGGCACCTCCGCAAGCGTCCGAGGCGCTCACAGGTTGAAGCACTCTCCGTGCTGGCCATGGGACCGGACAAGAAGTCAGCGTCCCCCCTTCCCACCCCATCACCACCCCAGCAAAGCCCCGCAGCCACCTAAAAGAACTTCCCAAACTCTTTCTGGGGAGTTGAGCTGTAAAACTGCTATTGGGCGGGTGGGTCAGGATGAAAAGATGGAAGGGGAGCAAGAACGAAAAGAAGCGTGTAGTCACGGGGGACCAGGGGCGGGGATACCCGCGCAGGGAGGCGAGGGGCCGGCCGGCGCGGGGGTGGGGAGCAGCGAAGGCAAAGCAGGCGGCGGCTGACCTGGTCGAAGTAGATGGTCATGGTGCGGTTGCTCATCTCGGAGGGCTCGTGGTTGGTGCTGCGGGTGGCCGAGAAGGCCACCTTGGCGCTGCCCGAGCGCACCGAGATCCCCAGGGAGGAGGTGATGGCGCCGTCGGCCGAGGGGCTGGAGTCGCACACCACCAGGCACTTCCCCTCCAGCACGATGGGCTCCGTGTCGTTCTGCGCCCGCACCGGGCACCCGGCGGGCAGCAGCAGCAGCAGCAGCGGCAGCGCCGCCGCCAGGCAGCAGCAGCAGCCGCCCGCCGGCTCCGGCAGCGCCCCCCGCCGCCGCCGCCCCATGCCCAGCGCCGGACCGCTGCCGCTCCCGCTCGCCGCCGCCATGCGGGCGCCCCGCGCCGCCGCCGCCGCGGGCGGGCGGCCGCGGGGAGGCGGAGGGGGCTGCGCGCCTGCTGCCGCCGCGACGCCCTGCGGCCAGCGCTCTGCGGGACGGCGGCTGGGCAGCGGCGGCTGGGGCCGCGCCTTCCTCCCCTTCTCCTCCTCCTCCGCCGCCGCCTCCTCCTCCGCCGCCGCCTCCTCCTCTTCCTCCTCCTCCTCCTCCTCCTCCTCCGCGCGGGACGAAGGAGCCTCCTCACAGGGCGGGCGGCGCGCAGCAGCCTGGCAAGGGCAAAGGCGGCGGTGAAGCAGGGAAGCGGGCGGGCAGGAGCCGGGCACCACGCCGCCCGGCAGCACCCCGCCGCCCGGCAGCACCCCGCCGGCGCGGGCGCCCCAGCCCCGGGCCCCGCCCCGGGCGCCCCAGCAGGCACAACAGGTCTGGGAGAGACCTCGCTGCCCGGCGTCTCCTCGCGTCTCCTCTTTCTCCCGTCCCCCAGCAGCGGGGGGTCCCGCAGCCCCAGCCGTACTTCGAGGCGGGAGGGGGACAGCGCGGCAGATTTCGTCCCTGAACCCACGGTGGAGCTCCCTGTGGGCGTCTCGGACAGTCCCTTTCCACCCCCACAGCCGACGGGGGCTCCAAAACCCGGCTAGTTCCCACGGCCCCACTTTTTACTACATCTGCGCGCCGGGTTTGTGCCGGTCTCCTAGCGCCCCAGCCACTCCGGAAGGAGATTTTATTATTGTTGTTGTTGTTAATGCCCCTTCTCCGCCTCGCTGGAGCTGCTCCGCTATCCCTAGGGTTCTCGGGGGCTGGGGCCCCCCGAAGCCCGCGCCCCCGCCGCGGCGCTGCCCCGGCCGGGCTCTGGGAGCTGCCGCCGCCCTCCTCCCCGCCCCGGGGGCTGCTGTGCTCGGGCACCGGCTTGTACTTCCCAATGCTTTGTCCCCCAGGCCGGGCTACCCCCGCTGCCGCCGAGCCCGGCGGCTCCCTAAACTCTCAGGAAGGAAGCGGCCGGCTCAGACATTCCCCGGCTCCCACCCCGGCATGCACACACCTCGCAGGAGGCAAAACCTCACCCGGCGTCTCCCTGGGAAGTTGCATCTCAGTTTTCCCCGCTCACCAGAACACACTGAGATCTCGCTGCTGGGAAATCCCCCCTACACTTCCCCCGAGGCATCTCTCTCTCTGCCCTAAACCCGCATCTTGTTATTGCTGTCATTTAAAATCGTATTTTGCAAAAGGAACAGCCGGCGGGGAGGGGAACGATCTTTTTACCTGGGAGGTCCATGACGGGAGAGGAGGGCTGGCTGGGTAGCTCGTCCGTGAACTTGTATTGCTTAGAGAAAATGAGCCGAGATTGCGCTGGCAGAAAGAAAAGGAAACAGGAGTCGCCTCTTTCTCTCCCGCCCATTGCCAATAATCCCCCCCCAGCCGCTACCACCACCACCCCACTTCCTCCCTCCTCCCCTCTTCACGCACACACACACACACACAGAGTTGCACCCGGCAGGTATTCAGGCGCCGGGAGCGGAACGGAGCGTGGCCCCGGCGCCCCCGCGTCCCCGCACCCCAGCCCCCTCCCCGGCCAGGCACCCCGCGCCCTGGACCCGCACCCCGGCCCCGCACACCGCGGGCAGCCGCGACGGGGCGCGGGGCTCCCACTGGGACCGCCTCTCCGGGGCGCCCCGCCGCAGGGTGTTACTGGCGGCCGGGAAAAGCCGTACCCCCTCGCCGCCCCTTATGTCTACTGAAACCCCTCGGGCCGAGTAGCCCCTGTACCAACGCGCTACCTTCACGTTAGCGCTAGCGGGCCACTGCTGCGGCCGAACCGCGCAGCATCACTAGCTGGAAGCTATTTGGAATTCGTAGACTTTAATAATGATGATAATAAAAAGAATAATGATGATTAAAAAGGACACGTTCTTTGGGGAACTTCAGGCAGTAAGGCTGCGCACCGCACCCCGAAAGGCCGCGTTCCCGTGCCCGCACTCCCGCACCCCGGCGCCCAGCGCTCGGCGGCGGCTCATCCTTCTTCCCGGGGCGGCTCCGCTCCCCGACCCGCGCCCTTCCCGGCCCGCTCCCGGCCCAGGACCCGCTCCCCGGCCGCTGGCCGACCCGCTCCCGCACCCGCTCCCGGCCCAGGACCCGCTCCCCGGCCGCTGGCCGACCCGCTCCCGCACCCGCTCCCGGCCCAGGACCCGCTCCCCGGCCGCTGGCCGACCCGCTCCCGCACCCGCTCCCGGCCCAGGACCCGCTCCCCGGCCGCTGGCCGACCCGCTCCCGCACCCGCTCCCGGCCCAGGACCCGCTCCCCGGCCGCTGGCCGACCCGCTCCCGCACCCGCTCCCGCTCCCGCACCGGGACCGCTCCCGGCCCCGCCCACGGCCCCGCGCCAAGAGCGGGCGCAGGGCGCCACCTGGCGGCGACGCGGGGCGGCGCGCCCTGGGCGGGGCGGGGCGGGCTGGACCTCGGGGTCGCCGGGGGCTGGGAGGGAGGGAGGGAGCGAGGGTGGCACCCCGGCAAGGGCGGGAGGGAAGCTCCCAAAGGGCAGAGCGTTAGGCCGAGGAACGGAGTGGCCGCCGCCGCCTCTCGCTGCCTGCAGGGCCCGGGCGCGCTGCGCTCGCGGGTACCTCCTGCGTTACGGCGCGGTAACGATGATGTATGTCACGGTCAAGGTTATCATCAGATATGACTGGCCGCAAACGTTTCGTGCGTCTCAGCTCGTGTGGCAGCTGCTGAGGGATTAGCAGCAATGC